>NC_142801.1:47824135-48110705 GCF_049724085.1 Artemia sp. Qi Xiang Cuo | reverse complement strand
AATAAATAAAATAAATAATAAATAAGCCCCCTCCGAAGTTTGTATGACCAACACTTCCATATGAAGTGCCTCTGGGAAAAAAAAATTATAATAATAAATAAATAATAAAACACTGAAGCCTTATGATCTTTACTAAAGGCAAGCTATAGCGTTGCCTCTGATATGGTATTAAATAAAAAAAAGTTTTTTTCAACTGATAGTAAGAAGCAACATTAAAACTTAAAACAAACAGAAATTATTCCGTATATGAAAGGGGCTGTCCCCTCCTCAACGCCTCGCTCTTTACGCTAAAGATTTTAGTTGTTTTAAAAAATAAAGATGTGAGACCGAGTCAAACTTTAGCGTAAAGAGCGAGGCATTGAGGAGGGGACAGCCCCTTTCATATATGGAATAATTTCTGTTCATTTTAAGTTTTAATGTCACTCCTTACTTTCAGTTAAAAAAACTTGTCTTTTTTTATTTAATTTCTGAACGTTTTGGAATTAATGCAACTTTGATTTTGGCTCACCGTACATGAATAATTAAAACGAAATTCGCATACTAATTTTCCTTTTTTTGGCTTAATGGATTTCTCGACATTTTGTTCTGACGTAACTTACTAATTAACTTACGTAACGAATTTCTACATTCGTATGTTTTTGTTACGTATATTACGGAGTTCACCCCCTAGTCAAAAACTACCACTTTACTCTAAATTTCGAATTTTGTTATAATCAAAAACCCTCTAAAAACACATGCCTTTTAATTATACTATATAGCTATTTTTAAATAACTAAAAAAACTTTAGCGTAAAGAGCGAGGTACTGACTAGGGGGCGAACCCCCTCAAATACGTAATCATTTCTGTTCGTTTTAAGTTTTAATGTTGCTTCTTACTTTCAGTTGAAAAAAAAACTTGTTTTTTTTATTTAATTTCTGATCATTTTTTGAATGATGCTGGGATATCTGGCGCCCCCTTCATAAAATGTCCCTTCCCCAAGGAAAAATTCTCCATGGACAGATTCTCCCCCGGAACCCCTACTATTTTTAACAAAAAGACTATCTCAAAATTTTGATCGGATACATTTGGAGAAGAAGGGATTGGGGGGGGGGGGCTAGTTGCCCTCCGATCACTTTTGACTCTTAAAAAAGACAAACGAATAACCCCCCTCCGAAATTTGTATTACCACCCCTTCCATATGTGCCTCGGGGAGAAAAGATAAAAATAATAAATAAATAATAAAACACTGAAGCCTTATGATCTTTACTAAAGGCAAGCTATAGCGTTGCCTCTGATATGGTATTAAATAAAAAAAAGTTTTTTCAACTGATAGTAAGGAGCGACATTCAAACTTAAAACGAACAGAAATTATTCCGTATATGAAATGGGCTGTCCCCTCCTCAACGCCTCGCTCTTTACGCTAAAGATTTTTGTTGTTTAAAAAAATAAAGTTGTGAGACCGAATCAAACTTTAGCATAAAGAGCGAGGCGTTGAGGAGGGGACAGCCCCTTTCATATATGGAATAATTTCTGTTCGTTTTAAGTTTTAATGTCGCTCCTTACTTTCAGTTAAAAAAACTTGCTTTTTTTTTATTTAATTTCTGAACGTTTTGGAATTAATGCAACTTTGATTTTGGCTCACCGTACATGAATAATTAAAACGAAATTCGCATATTAATTTTCCTTTTTTTGGCTTATTGGCTTTCTCAAAATTTTGTTATGACGTAACTTACGAATTAACTTACGTAAAGAACTTCTATATTCTTATGTTTTTATAACGTATATAAAGGGGTTTAACCCCAAGTCAAGTACATGCATTTTACCCTAACTTTCGAATTTTGTTCAAATAATAAGCCCTAGAATTACAAAGGTCAGTTAATTATTAGATATAGCTGTTTTGAAAGTAATAAACAAACTTAAGCGTAACGAGTGAGGTACTGACTAGGGGGCGAACCCCCTCATATACGTAATCATTTCTGTTCGTTTTAAGTTTTAATGTTGCTCCTTACTTTCAGTTGAAAAAAAATTTGTTTTTTTATTTAATTTCTGATCATTTTTTTAATGATGCTGGGATATCTGATGCTGGGATATATAGGGACATAGAAATGTCCCTTCCCCCAAGGAAAAATTCTCCATGGACAGATTCTCCCCCTGTTACCATCCTACTCCAACTCTCCCCCCCCCCCCACCACCAGAAAAAAATCCTCCTTAAAACGCCTGTATACTTCCCAAAAACCAATACAATATGTAAAAAAAGCGCAAAGTTTATAACTTACAGCCCGTCCCCTGGGAACTGTGGGGGATCAAGCAATCCTCAAAGACATATTAATTAGATTTTCGACTATGCTGAACAAAATAGCTATCTCAAAATTTCGATTGGGTGACTTCGGGCAAAAATGAGCGTGGGAGGGGGCCCAGTTGCCCTCCAATTTTTTTGGTCACTTAAAAGGGCAGTAGAACTTTTAGTTTTTGTTAGAATGAGCCCTCTCACGATATTCTATGACTACTGGATCGATACGATCCCCCCCGGGGAAGTATTAAAAAAAATAAAAAAATAAAAAAAAATAAAAAAACACGCATCCGTGATCTTTTTTCTGGCAAAAAATGCACAATTCCACATTTTTGCAGATAGGAGCTTGAAACTTCTATAGTAGGGTTCTCTGATACGCTGAGTTTGATGGTGTGTTTTTCATTAAAGTTCCATGACTTTTAGGGGGTTTCCTCCTTTTTTCAAAAAACAAGGCAAATTTTCTCAGGCGCGTAACTTTTGATGAATAAGACTAAACTTGATGAAACTTATATATTTCAAATAAGCATAAAAATCTGATTCTTTTGATGTACCTATTCGTATCAAAATTCCGTTTTTTGGAGTTTCGGTTACTATTGAGCCGGGTCACTCCTTACTTACAGATCGTTACCACGAACTGTTTTACACGGAAGAAACAGGCTGAAGCAAGAAGATTGGCAATAAAAATCCAGAAGAAATATTAAAACGTATTAATTTTTAAATGTTTCTTGATTTGGTATTAAATAAAAAAGAGAAGTTTTTCCAAGTGAAAGAACAGAGCAACATTAAGAAAACCAAATTAGTCCACAGAAGCGGGGTATCTCCTTCGACCCTCGCTCGTACGATAGAGTTGTTTAGTGCTTTAAAAAATCTTCTTATTGCAATTAAAAATCCGTTGTGTTGTGTTTTATGAATCGTTTTTGAAGGACTGGCAAAAAGTCAAATTTTATCGTATAAAGAGATGGTTAAGGAAGATGTACAGAATAATTTATTATTATTATTATTCCTTCATATACAGAATAATTCATATTTGTTTTAAGTTTTAATTTCGTAAATTACTTTCAGTTTTCAAAACTTGTGTTTTTCATTTAACTTCTGAGGTCTTTTTGTTTTTTAAATAATACCGGGAAATCTACCTTTTCTCTCTGTGAAAAAGTTCCCCTGAAAAATCCCTCCTTGTAAAAAATTCTTTCCAAATAAAATCCCCACCTGATTAACCCCCTCCCGCCCCCAATGTAGGGGTAGGTTGTGTTCATTCAAATAATATACCTGATTTACAAGGTATTAATATTTGTTTGCAGTAGTATTTCTGCTCATTTTTTGTTTAATGTAGATTTTTAATCTTATTAAAAAAATTATTTTTCGCAAACTTTATTTTTTAATTAAATTTAATTAAAAAAAAAATATTATAGATTTTTTTTCTGTTTTTAATTTCCTTTATATTTTTTGTTTGATTTAGTTTAGTTTTCTTTGTTGCTGTTTTTTCTGTTGCTAAGGGCTTCCGGGTGTGAAGCTGATATATTCTGATTTTTATTATTATTAGTGAAAAAAAGGTTTTTTGGTCTTTTTCGCTGTCTTATTAGAAACATAACACCCGTTTTTCTATATTTTCATTTCATTCTTTTAACTACTACAACTGCTGGCTAACAACTAGGATGTTGGAAAAACGTCTCAAATACAATAAATAACTTACATTTTGTAACAATGCCCTCCACACAGACCATGTCCCCTAGGTATCTCGACGTCAAAGTTCTTGGAGTAACATGCTTGGCGCCAAAGCTCCCTTCAAACCCAACCAAGAATTCATCATGAGCTTTGGCATAGGTTGCATCAGCATTGGCAACTACTTCTCTCAAAGCCCTTCTGAATGATATTAATTCTTCTAATCCTTCATTGATGAGCCTAGTAAATTAAAATATAATTTACTCATATGAAATAAACAAATAAATAATATAATCTTGTTCAAACTTTAAAAATGAAGGGGGTCATACAACAATTCAATAATGCATTGGAGGCCTATTTGAATTCTTATATGTTTTGCTTTTTTTTTACAAGTGGATTAAAATCCCCGGACTACGAACTGACACTTTTTTTTCTTAGTGATTTTTTTTTATTGTCGAAAGCAATGTGATTTATCTTTCATTCGCAGTTTGACCACTAAATACCTCAATATATTATTTTTCACTATTCAAAGTTCATAGGTAATTTGCCTCAAATATTTCAAAATGTAACATCCTTTATGAGTTGAATATATACAACCAACATCAATTAAGGGGAGGGGAGAGGGTTAACGGCGGATTTTGTAGCGGCTTTGCACTGCACTGAGGTGTAATTACGTGGATGATCCATTTAAGCTATCTATAAAATATTATTAGTAAATAGGGGTGTGAAGTTCATAGGTAATCTGCCTCAAATAATTCAAAAGGTAACATCATTTACGAGATACGTTTACACCGCCAAAAGGCATTAAGGGGGGAAGGGGTGTTAAAGGTTCCTTTTGCAGCGGCTTTGCACTTCAATGAGGTGTTATGAAGAGAAAGGGGCGTTAAAGGCTGTTTTTCCAGCCGTTTTACACAGCAATGAGGTGTTATGAAGTGGATAATAAATTTCAGCTGACACTAAAAAATTATAATTATATAGAGGTGTGAACAATCACCAAGCGAATATATTAGATACATATTCTATATTTTTGTTATTTATACTGTATTTGGTGATATATTTAAAACCAGACAAAATTCACCATTTTGTAACTTTGGATGGATCTAATTTTAAATTTGAGGTCAAATTTGCCATTAAAATAAAAGGAAATCTGGACTAAAGGGAAAAAAGTGAAGGGGCAACCATCAAGCAAACATATTCTATACATAATTTTGCGACTTTTAATACATTTATATTAAACCTAGCATATTGATTGCTAAATTTACATACATCATTAGATGTCTCTGTCGAGAATTATCTAGTTAAAAAGAAATATGTACCACTGCTTCACAGATAACAGAGTAACTGTGACATGATTACTTAAAGCATGTTTTCACACTTAATCCTTTGATTTAATACGCCCAAACAGCAGCCATAAGAATAATGGAAGAAAAGGAAGCATTATTATTACACAAAGAAACAGTCCAAGCTTTATTTTTTCCCTTTTTACTTACATCACTGTTTCTTTAAATGGAAAATTTTAATATTAATAGTGCTTTAATTTAATATGCTCTGATGAAATAACAATAGATCACCCTTTTTCAGAACGTCTGAAGGTCATTTTAATGTGTTTAGCAATAGAGCATAAAACACTTTTAACCATGAAAGTAAATTATATCACAGACTAATATATCATTATTCTTTCTCTTTTCAAAATATTTAGATATTTTTTATTTAGATATTCATCACAAGAGCTGCTTTGGTCAATGACAAAAATCGACACAAAAAAATAGCACATGATAAATGAAACTCAGAGAGGAAAGAAAATAACAAAATGAAAAATAAAATAAAAAAAGGTGAAATAGCACATGATAAATATTCACTAGTACAACTTGAAACATTTATCAAGTCATGACATCAGCTCTGGGTTCCCACCATCACAAAACTCTGCTGCTTAACTGTTATACTAGCCAGAAACAGTTTTTATCCAGCATATCACTATTTTCCAAGAACTTTCCACCAAGACTCTCCCCAGGTTTTTGAAACTGGTGTAAGTATGATGGTTGCAATTCAGACATGTTTTGTAGATTACTCACTAATAACCAAATTAATTACTAACAATTGTACCGTTGTGTCTTTGTTCTTGTCTAAATTTGCTGCCGACAATATTTGTGAAACAGAACAACTCCACTAGAGAGCAGTTTCTGTTGGTGAATTTGAATAATGCACCTAACATGTAATATTGCTTCATAGCACCAGTCGGGGCATAGTGATTTGATCTCTTCTTGGCTGTACAGGACTAGGAGTTTGATACCGGCCGCTGCACAGCTCATGCAAGGATGTTTGTATTTAAGCAGCATTGTTATAGACTAGAATTCTGATTCACTGTGCTCTTCATCATTTTTCTTGAATGATGGGATCCAAAAGCTGGCGGTGATATGAGACAAGTGATTATGCTCTCTATAAAAAATTTTCTTACTAAAAAAAAAAAAATTTGACTCTAAAAATGAACTTCGTACTTTTTTTTACCTAAAAAAATTTATGTCCGGCTAGTCAAGTCAAAGAATAGCATTTAATTTCATCAAGACAACCTTCTTCCAAGCTTCTAGTTGAAATGCACATGGAAACTAAAAATTACACATGACACAATATCATCACTGTATGCAAGTTCTTTAACAATGAAAACAATTTGGCAAAGTTTCTTTTCACATCAAAGAAAATCATGCCATTCCATTGTTTAGCTTTTATGGTAGTTCTAAATCTGACGAGAAAAAAGAAGCAGCAACACAGGAGACCAGCAATCACATTAACCCACGTCATGCACAATGGTAGCATGGCAATGACAGAGTTGATGCACTAAAGGGTTTAATCCTTGAGAGGAGAAGGATCTGGGGAAAGAAGAAGGGTAAAACCGGAGAAAAATGCAAATTGTGATCATGTTTTTGACCCCAAACCTATGAAAATCCTTCAAGCATCTTCTGTCCATTTATGCATTGAACTGTGGGTCTAAACATTAATGTACGTGGGCACGATTGTTTTTTCTTGATCTATTCTAATATTCAGTTTGCTAAGAACAAAATTGGTATTGACAAATGTGAACCAAGTAAAACTTACTGTGATGCCCTGGTGGGAATTTTCCTTCTGACATAATTTATATTGACAATTAGCCTCGCCTCCTTGTGTTTAATAATAGATTTAAGTCGTTCTTAATAGATGACTTGTTCAGCCTAAAAAGGAAAATTAATAAAATGCAGAAATAACACATTGTTAAATCAGTATGCAAAAAAAAAGATGAGATTTGTCAAAAAGGAGAGCACAAAAAGATTTTGGGCAAATAACAATTTTGTTCATCATAGCTGAATTTTTGTAAAATTCTCTCTGTGAGGACGTCACTCCCCCCCCCCTACCACTCTTAAAACAAGGGTTGTACGTTATGCACTGGGGGCATATAAGGTTCTTATATAAAGGGTGGTCATATATGCTTTGGAAGGGACTCATTGGATTGGTAATCAGACGTTCTAGTGACCTTTTTAGGGGTCAGAGTGATCAGAGCCTAGCAAACCCCCTTGCCCCCCCCCACACAAACACATCACGTCTTCCCCAGATACATCCAATAGATATTGAGAGACAGTCCTTTTATGCAAAATAGTCCAAAAATCAAAAAAAAATGCTGTTGAGGTTGATAAAAAACATTATAGCTTGAGGACAAGGATTGTAAGTTATGCCCCTGTTGCATTTAAGGTTCTTATGGAAGGGATGGTTGTATAAAGTTTAGAGTTGGCTCACTTGGTTGAAACTGGAAGTTATAGTTTCCTTTTAAGAGTCAATAGTGATGGAGGTCAAGTAGCTCTCCTCCCCACCCAACTACCCCTCTTTCCTCGAAATGTATCTTACCTATTTATATCAAAACCATTCCACAGTCAATAAGCAATTCTAATCCAAAACTTTTTCATCAAGTTTGTATTCAAGGGTATGTTTCCTCTGTAATAAGCTTTACTGTTGCATAACAATAGCACTGAATTTTATGGGAACTGTCTGAATTTAAGAAGTCACCAGTGAGCTGCCACTAGCAAACCTTAAAACTTAACCTGGATGTTTCTAATTATTTACTGGAATTAATAAAAACTTACCCACTTGTCAAGGAGGCACACTTGTGCCTCTTTAAAGAGGCGACCCACCACAATGTTAAGCGATTTCCGGTCCTAGCGGTCGCAGAGAGACAGCGGTGATCGCATTTTGTAGCCCAAGCTCCAACTAAGAAACGTGCAAAATTTCACCCCCCTCCGACTTTATCTTCATGGGTAAAAGTGGGCCGGAAGTTTCGACCCTCCGACCACAGCCCCCCTTTAACGTTGTCCGATTGGGTTGAAATTTCGAGGTTAAGCTTTCCTAGGGCCCGGGAGCTTATCCTCGAAATTTCAGCTCAATCCGATCATTCCTTCCCTGTTTTCAAATAAAAAAACAGAGCAACTTAATGTTCATTTCTCTTTTTTTTTATCAGCCACGACTAAAGGCCACAGTTAGAAACGGATTCGGGTGATTGAGGACTCGTCCAAATCGGAATTTGACGTGTTAGGACCTTTTGATATTTTCAGACCAAAACAATTATCCCCCGAATTTACATTTACGAAAAACCTTGTTTTCCTATAAGAGCCCATGTTAATTTTTCCCACCACAGCCCCCCTTTAATGTTGTGCGATCGGGCTGAAATTTGGAGGATAAGCTTTCCTGGGGCCTGGGAGCTTATCCTCAAAATTTCAGCTCAATCCGATCCTTCCAAAAACCCTTCCTATCCTCCCTATTTTCCAAAAAACAAATTTCAGGTTGTGTGGGGATTTGTTTGCCTCAAAAATACATAAGGGGGATTAAAGTTAAATAACAGGCGTCTCTGTGGTACAAAGGTCACTGCACCTGACTGACAGGTGGAATATCTGGGTTCGACTCCCTGTGAGAGAAACTTGTTTATATGCTGAATTTAAAGTTTAAAAAAGAAACTCAGTTTCTTTTTTTAAATCCAATCTATTAAATCCTTCGGCTCAACAGGCGTCTCCAGAAGAATATCACAGTCAGCCTTCAGGTTACAGGTAAGTCTCCACTGCTTTGTTAACATGCCGTATACCCGCATGCTCGAATAAAAGTTGAAAAAAGAAAATCTTACTGTGCATTTGATTTGAGTATTCAGGAATTAAAAGCCTTAAAACAAAAATCTTCAAAAGCGGGGAGTTTGGGAGGCTGGGTTTCTCTGATACGCAAAATACCATGGTGTGATTTTCATTAAAGTTCTATTACTTTTAAGGGTGTTTCCCTCTTTTTTCTTAAATAAGTCAAATTTTCTCAGGCACATCGCTTTTAATGGGTAAGACTAAACTCGATGAAACTTATATATTTTAAATCAGCATAAAGATTCGATTTATTTGACATATCTATTGGCATCAAAATTCTACTTTTTGGAGATTTGGTTACTATTAAATTCGGTCGCTCATTACTTACAGTTTATTACCGAGAACTTTTTGAAAAAAAATACAACTAAAAGTTTATCCTCATTTCAACATACAATTGCTAATGGTCTTTACTAAAAATCTTAAAAGTATTTAGTTTAAAGTCTCTGATCTCATCATCTATGAATTTTTAGTTTTGTCGATTTTTACCTAAACAAACAAACATGGCTACAATCCCTGGAGCACAGTGGAATGCTAACCAAAAGTTTTTCTTTAACATCTGAATTGAAAGGAAAACTTTTCAACGCAAGTAAATTGAAAGATTTTGCCGTTATAATTTGCGTAATTAGCTAATTTGGGATGGCCACGACGTTTTTGAACCATAACTCAACATCTGATAATAAGCAGCTCTTTCTAGTCTATCTTCATTACACCGAATGAGCTTCAACAAAAATATAAGCATCACATTAGATCTACGTAGTTTTAACGAGAACAGGCCCATATCACCTTTCAGAATCTGTGAATGAGTAGTCTAAAAAAAAAGCATAATCTCTGCGTACCCCCCACCCCCTCCCCAAATGTGTAAATATGAATCCCCATTTTTTTTATAAAATATTATATTTTTTTCACATTTTTTTTCAGTTAATTATAATTACAGACACTCCACTTCTCGCGTGTGTACCTAGATTCTAAACAAGTACCGTTGTTTCTTATGAAAATATTTGAAAAAAAACTACGTTTTCTAAAGAGTTAAAGAGGCTGAGTAACAAGTTCGAACCTTAAAACGTACAGGGATTAGAAGGTACAGTTGGGGGCTGCCGCCCCCCCAGACCCCCCGCGAGGAGGGCACAGCCTCTTTCATATACGGAATAATTTTCTCAGATTTTTGGTTATGGGTGTGGAACAATAAACTGAAAGAATTTTATATATCTAGAATCAGCATAAGAGCCAATACTGCCAGTGTAGTAATTAAAAAATTACTTACAAGAACTTCCAACTTCTAATACTCCAGATTCTGAGGTATACACAAATTTTGACTTGCTTATAAAATATCTTGCTTGTTTTAGTTCTAGATTACAAAAGAAAATTTTCACATCCTTAGTCTGCGAAAGAAAAGGTTGAAACGATACACCCTAGAGGCAATAAGCTAATCGATGCCAGAAGTTCCAAAACTCACGGAAACAGATATACCCATTTATTCCCAAATGATTTTCACTAATTTTCACGAGAACAAACCAATTTCTTCTTGAGTTTCTTTGCTACTTTAGAAACAAATTTAGGTTATATATTTGCATATTAAGCAGGGGAGGGATAAAGTATAGCGTTTTTGCCTGTAAAATGTGTTAGGTATAATTATTCTGCATATTATGAAGCAAGGATTGTTTTCTGACTTCAAACTGTCCAAATACTTTACCCAGCCCCTTTTTTGTAAATATATAGCCACAATTTTATATAGTTCTCATCTATTCTGTCACTTGTCTTTGTCTTGTCTCACGCTAAGTTGAAAGAAATGAACTAAGAACCCAATTTGTTTTCGAGTTTTACAAAGCGTTAATTTGAGTGAGTGGCCTATAATGCATAAGAAACAAAATTGCTTTCCCCTAGGTAAAATTAAAAAACAAAACCAAAATAAAAATATCAACTTTGGAAAGTTTTATTTCCCCCTGGGGGTATTTTCTGGGGGGGGGGGGGTATTTTCTTAGGGATATTTTCTGGTGAAGTATTTTCCACGAGGGTATTTTCCATGGAGGGGGGAGAACTATTTTTTGGAGGGGGTATTTCTTAGGGTGGTAAATGCTGGGAGGGGGGGTAAACTCCTAGAACCGGGTGAACCAAGTTTAAGCAAGCAAGGTAAAAGTAGAGTTAGAAGCAAACCTTAAAAATTATTTGAATTTATTTCTACCCATGTTTGGCTCAATGGAGCTCTTTACTTTTCTTTGAAAAATTTGTTTTGTGGAAAAAGTCTTTAAAATTAATTTGTGTTCGTTCTTTATTGACATTAAATAAAAAAACTTTTTCCACAGAATAATCTTTCAAAGGAAGGCCTCTCAATTACTTGGACTATCTGTCTTGGCTTTTCTCTGTTTACAATTATCCAGAGTTTTGATGCAACCTATACAACATATTGCAAAATACTTGATAACTTCAATTCAAAATCAAAAAACTAGAAATGAACTTCGTTAAACTAAAAATGAGCGAAATAGAATCAAATGATCTGCCAAGCATAAAACTACTACCAATCATCCTCATTAAATAAATGAAACCCAAAACGAACAGAAATTAAAATAAATAACCGAGTCAGAGTCAAAACGAGCAGAGATTAACACGAGTAGGGCTCAAAGTCCAGGGGCGTAATTTGATATGGGGCATAGAGGGCAACTAACTCTTCAGGACAAAAACCCTCCCTCGACCTCAGTCTTCCCCTCACTTCAGTAGAAATGTAGTTTCTACAAAAAATCTTGTCAAAACTAAGATAATCATGCATAATCCAACTATCCTGATAAACAGGTCAGTTTTTTTAATATCTGTGGCTTTACGGTAATTTATGGGTAATTTTTCACTTTTCATTGTTATTTTCGCTTATTTTTGGAAAATTCACTCTAAGTCCACCCTTCACATGATTTTAACGAACTTACAAGACTGTCAATACCCCTTATACATTTCATATGCAAGAACATAATTTGCACTTTAGTGAAAAAAAAATACAAGTGAATATGTATTGTCAGTTTAATATACGTTTGCTGATATTTATTCCTATTTATTTATAGTTATTTGTTAAAATCTCTTCAATCTCTAATCTTAACATCATAGAATCTTTAGTTCTGTCGATTTTACCCAAACAAACAGACATATAAACCTTTAACATCTGAATTGAAAGGAAAAGTTTTCAACGCAAGCAAATTGAAAGAATCTTGTTATTATCAAGATCAGTGGTTCTCAACCTTATTTAGACACTGTACCCCTTTTTACCCACAAAATGTTTTAGGTACCCTTTCTCAGTCAACGGTACTAAGTAAACTATAGCTAAAATATAAATGAAATTGCCAGTCCTAGAGTTAAAGGTTGTTTTATTTTTTATTGGCCGGTCTCGTACCCCCTAAAAAACTTTGGTGTACTCCAAAAGGTACGGGTACCCGATATTGAGAACAAATCATTAGGATTTAAGGTGATTTAGAAGATATATGAAGTCCTATAAAATACTTTTAGAAAGGGAAACTGTTGCTATATATATTTTCTTTAACAAAGGAATTTTTTATAGTGAAAACATAAGGCTCCAATGTTTCGTTATTTATCAAATTGAAAAAGATATTTTTGAGCTGAAAGTAGGAAGCAAAGTCAAACCTTAATATGAGTATGAATTATTCCATATATGAGGGGGTTGCTCCCATCCTCAATACCTTGCTCTTTGCGCTAAAGTTGTTTAGTGCTTATGAAAAAGCTTATCCTTCTAATTAAACGGCCCTTGCGTTTCAAGAGTCATTCTTAAAAAATTGGGACAAAATTAAAAACCGTCAAGCCCTAGCGTAAAGAAAAACGTATCAAGAAGGAGCGAAACCCAGAGGTAAATCCCCAGCATTTTATTGGGAGGGGGGCAGTCAACGGGAATCGGATATATAATAATTTTCTTCTCCACATTGATGGGAGAAGGAGAAACTACTTCCACCTCACCCCAACAAGTAAAGCCCTTGGGGAAACTCCCCCTATATAAAACTAATTACTATCCGTATTGAGTTATAACGTCACTCCGTGCTTTTAGTTGAAAAAAAATATTTTTAAATTTAATTTCTGATCCTTTGTCAAATAATGACGGTAAAAGTGGCTCTCCCTACATGATAAAATTATATTTTCTTATAGTAAAATCAACCGTAGAGGGCTTTTTCCTTCCCTCAAAAAATATCCCCACCCTCTGCCGCAGCTCATTGGTCTACAATCACTTTCGATTTATAAAACAAATGCACTTGAACTCTCAATTTCCAATCTAATGAGCATCCACAGAAGCTTTTGCCACCACGAGGCAAAGGACTGGATGAAGATTGGATAATAGTTTCCTATACGGAATAAAGTCTGCTCATTTTGGGTTTTAATGTTAACCTTTAATTTCATGGCAACTGTCTTCACCAGAAGTTTTCCCTGAAATCAAAAGGGTTTAAATATAAATTTGGCATTTTTTGTTTTTTTTTCTGTTCCAGTGACCCCCCCCCCCCCCCAAAAAAAATATTAACTGTCATTTTCACTTAATTTGGATAACTTGGCTCCCGCTTTATCACCCCCCCCCCCTTCCCAGGATTTTGAAGAAATTACGGCACTGTCAAAACCCCTATGCATTCCAAAGGCCAGAACATACTTTGCTCTTTACTAAAAGTAAATTTAAAAAAAACAAGTTTTTTTTTACTGAAAGTAAGGAACGACGTTAAAACTTAAAAGGAACAGAAATTAGTCTGTATATTAAAGTGGATGTACCCCCCTCAAGGCCTCGCTCTTTAAGCTAAAGTTTGTAATTGTTTAAAAAAGAGTTGTGAGAAAGTCAAACTTTAGCGTAAAAAGCTAGGCGTTGAGGAGGGCACAGCCCCTTTCATATATGGAATAATTTCTGTTCGTTTTAAGTTTTAACATCGTTCCTTACTTTCAGTTAAAAAAACTTTTTTTTTTATTTAATTTTTGAACGTTTTTGAATTAATGCAGGTTTTAATTTTGGTTCGCCGTACATGAATAATTAAAACAAAATATGCATATTAATTTTACTTTTTTTTTATTAAATGGCTTTTTCAAAACTTGTTTAATTTTATTTACGAACTTTTTGATTAGTAATAAATATACGTAACTTACGAATTAACTTACGTAACGAACTTCTGTATACATTGATTTTTAATACGTATATTAGTGGGTTTGCCCCCTAGCCAATACCTTGCTCTTTAAGCTAAAGTTCAAATTCTGTTCAAATTCTTTCAAAATGACTCCTTAATCTCAAAGGCAGTTAATAAGAATAAATAGCTCTTATAAAATTCTTTGCTTTGAAGAGCGAGGTATTGACTAGGGGTTGAACCCAATCATATACGTAATCTTTTCTGTATGTTTTAAGTATTGATGGTGCTCCTTACTTTTAGTTGAAAAACAAGTTTTTTTTTTATTTAATTTCTGATCTTTTTCTTTAATAATGCTTGGAAATGTGGCGCCCCCTCATAGCAATGTCGCTTCCCCAATGACAACTTCCTTCATGGAAAGATCCTCCCATATAACCCCCGACCCCCCCCCCACCTACCAGAAAAAATCCCCCGTTATAACGTCTGTATACTTACCAATAACCAATACTATAAGTTAACAATGGGTGAATTTCGTACTTTTCAGCCCTCTCACCGGGGACTCCGGGGGATTAAGTCATCCTAAAAGACATATTTATCATATTTTCAACCATGCTGAACAGAATGACTGTATCAAAATTTCGATCAGGTGATATTAGGAAAAAATGAGCGTGGGAGGGGGCCTAGTTGCTCTGCATTTTTTTTTTGTCACTTAAGAGATTACTAGAACTTTGAATTTTTGTTCCAATGAGTCCTCCCACGATGTTATAGGACCAATGGGTCGATACGATCACCCCTGTGAAAAAAAAATATAATAAAAATAAACACACATCCGTAATCTTTCTTCTGGGAAAAAATGCAAAATTCCACATTTTTGTAGATAGCTGCTTGAATCCTCTACAGTAGGGTTTCTGATACACTGAATATGATGTTGTGATTTTTATTAAGCTTCTATAGCTTTTAGGGGGTCTTTCTCCCTTTTTTCAAAAATCAGCCAAATTTTCTCAGGCTCTTAACTTTTGATGGGTAAGAGTAAACTTGATGAAACTTTTATATTTGAAATCAGAATTAAAATTTGATTCTTTTGATGTATCTATTGGTATCAAAAATCCGTTTTTTAGAGTTGCGGTCACTATTGAGCCGGGTCGCTCCTTAGTTACAGTTCGTTACCACGAATTGTTTGAAATATTTTTTGTGTTTTTCAACTATGCTGAACAGAATGGCTATCTCAAAATTTTGATCAGACGAAATTAGGAAAAAAGGGGCGTGGGAGGGGGCCAAGTTGCCCTCCAGCATTTTCGGTCACTGAAAAGGGCACTTTAACTTTTAATTTCCGTTCTAATGAGCTCTCTCTTGTTGTTCTAGGGCCAATGGGTCGGTTCTATTACCCCTGAAAAAAAAAATTAACACACCTCCGTGATTTTTCTTCTGGCAAAAAATACAAAAGTTGCAGATTTTTGCAGATATGAGCTTGAAACATATGTAATAGGGCTTTCTGATACACTGAATCTGACGGTGTAATTTTCATTAAAATTATTTCACTTGTAGGGGATGTTTCCCCCCTCCTTCAAAAATCCGGCAAATTTTCTCAGGCTCGTAGCCTTTTATGAGTAATACTAAACTTAATAAAATTTATATATTTAGAATTAGCATTAAAAAAAAGTTTTTAAAAGTTTTGATTACTATTGAGCCGTTTCGATTATTTTTTGTATTGTTTTTTTTTTATTACGTATATTTTATTGATTATTTTAGGGGGTTCTACCCTTAGTCAATAACACGTTCTTTAAGCTAAAGTTAAAAATTTGTTTAAATCGCGAATATCAGAATGACAAAGGCTGTTTAATTAGAATAAATAGCTCTTTTGAAAGCACTAAAAAAAAAAACTATAGTGTAAAGAGCGAGGTATTGACTTGGGGGTGATCCCACTCATACACGTAATAATTTCTGTTCGTTTTAAGTTCTTACGCTGCTTCTTTCTTTCATTTGAAAAAACTAGTTTTTTTTAATTTAATTTCTGATCGTTTTTAAATAATGCTGGGAAATCCGGCACACCCTTCATAGAAATGTCCCTTACCCCAAGGAAACATCTTCCACAGAAAGATTTTCCCTAGTAACCCCCGCCTCCGGCCCCCCCCCCACCAGAAAAGATTTCTTCATGAAAATGTCTGTAAAATTCATAATAACCCACACAATATGTAAACAATGGGCAAAGCTCATAAAATGCTGCCTTTCTCCTAGGAACTGTGGGGAATTAAGTCATCCTAAAAGACATATTTATTAGATTTTCGACTATGTTGAACAAAATGCCTATCTCAGAATTTTAATTGGGTGACTTCGGAAAAAAAATGAGCATGGGAGGTGGCCAAGTTGCCCTCCAATTTTTTGTTCACTCCAAAAGGGCACTATCACTTTTAATTTCCATTCAAATGAGCCCAATTATGATATTCAAGGATTGCTGGATCTATACTCACACCCCTGGGGAAATAAAAAAAAACAAAAAAAAAAACACGCATCCCTGATATTTATTATTACAAAAAACATAAAATTCAAAATTTTTTAAGATAGGAGCTTTAAAATTCAAAAGAAGGGTTCGATGAAACGGGGCATCAAAATTCTGGTTTTTGGAGTTTTGGTTACTATTGAGCCAGGTCGTTCCTTACTTACAGTTCGTTACCACGAACTGTTTGAAAGAAAATACAAGTGAATGTGTATTCTCATTTTAATATACATATGCTGATAGTTATTCCTGAAAATCTTAATAGTATTTGGTCTGCAGTCTCTGATCTCATGATCTATGAATTTTTACTTTTGTTGATTTATACCTAAACAAACACACATGGCTACAACCCCTGGAGCAAAGTGGAATGCTAACCAAAAGTTTTGCTTTAACATCTGAATTGAAAGGAAAAATTTTCAACGCAAATAAATTGAAAGATTTTGCTGTCATAATTTGCGTAATTAGCTAATTTGGGAAGGCCACGGCGTTTTTGAACCATAACTCAACATCTGATAATAAGCAGCTCTTTTAAGTCTATATCCATTACACCTATTGAACTTCAACAAACCTATAAGCATCATATTAAGCCTACGTATTTTCCACTAGAACAGACTCGTATAACCTTTCATAATCTGTGACTCAGTAGTCTCAAAAAAAAGCATCAGCGCTGCTTTACCCCCACCCCCTCCCCTACTTGTGTAATATGAATACCCAAGTTGTTTCTTAAATACTATAATTTCGTCCGCTTTTTTTTCATTTAATTATAATTAATGAAACTTCACTTATAGCGTGTTTACCTATATTATAAACAAGTACCGTTGTTTCTTATGAAACAGAAAGCACGAACTTGACAGCTGACAGTGAAAATCTGAGATTTGCTGGTTGCACAAAATATCTTCAAAGTTTTCAAATAACAAATCCTATCTGTAAGCAGTGGACAAATTATAAACTTAAAAAGGCCCTTCAACTTCTACAATAGAATCCTGTGAGTATTCTGCAGTTAGGGAGGGAGGGGGATATCTCAAATGGTGTATTTTAATGCCAAAACATCACAGTTCTAATTGAACCATCAGATAAATACAGAATTAGTTCTAAGTGAGAGACAAGGGCATTGCGAGAGTAAAAAACGATGTATAATCACCAGGGCAATAACCAGAATTTTTATTTTTGTGGAGATATGTTTTGTTTGAGTAGGGGACAAAAGAAACTTTAAAAAATATATCTGGATTGCTTTTTGGTCTGCATTCTGGGAATATTTCTGGTCTACGCTGTTATCATGAAATTAGAGTATCATTAAATCCCAAAATAAGCAGGGATCTATTATATATGGAAGGGGGACTGCCCTTCGTCATCTGCAACTCCACCCTGTGATCACTGATACTCTGGTGGTTGCTGATTAGATCCGCAATTGAGAGCTCTAGTCCAGGGGCGGTTCAATAGCAAAATCTTGGTGGGTGGGGTGGGGCAATGTGACCAAAGCGCCAATGAGCAAAATATTTGGGGGGGGGGGGCAATTTGACAAAGGGGCCAATAATTGACCAAATAAAAAATTTTATGATAAGGGAAAAGTGAGAAAAAAACAGGAAAAGAGGACGCCAGAAAATAGTGGGGGGGGGGGTGGTTGACTTCAACAAAAATTTTACACGGGGGGAAGTTTGCCTGAATTCATAAGCAAAATTTTATCAGTTACCTCATGAGAAGTAATCCATGAAGAACTATCATCAGTAATAATTCTCTGCTGTAAAATTTTTCACACAAGAAACTTCCTGTTGAAGAGGAAGGACCTTTGAAAAATTTTCAACAGAGAGGTGATTTTTGGTATGAATAAAAAAAACGATCATAAATAAAGGTAAAAAAAAGTATTTTTTCGAGTTAGATTATGTTCGAAAGAATTTTTCGTCCAGAATAGTGAATAAGATTTTTTTTTTGTGGGGGGGGGGATGGGCATTTGCAGGGAGCATGAAATGGTACGAGGAAAAATTCATGGGGGTACTATCTTGCGCGTGGGAACTCTCCTTGGGGGAGTTTTCCTTTGGGAAATTTTCATGAATGGGGAGGTGTGTGTCTCGTTATTATTCGAAAAAAGATCAGAAATTAAATTTTAAGAAAAACTATTTTTCAACTGAAAGCAAGGAACAGCACTAAAACTTAAAAAAAACAGAAATTAATATATTTGTGCGGTGCCTCCTCCTCAATACCCTGCTCTTTACGCTAAAATTATACCTTTTTTCCTAAGTCTTAAAAAGGGCCTCCTGAATCAAATTTCCCAGTTAATAGTGTTTGACATGTGAAAGTTTGCTAAGCATTCCTGATTTTCAGGGCAAGTTTATTCAAATTTTCGATTAAGAACTACTTTTTAACCAACCCTCTAGATTAATAAAAATGCAGTTTGCAAGAATTCTTATTGAAACAACCTGTTTTGGTATTTTATTGGAACAACACAAACAGCGGAAAATATCCCCCGCCAAACTTTTCATAAATTAGTGCTACCGGTCACTGATTTTCACTGCGAAGGACACATTAAAACCTGTATATGGGATAATCTGCAGTACCTGCAAATATTTATCTAGATCTGTGAACGTTTGACACATCCAAAATTAGACTTCAAAATAGCACTTAAAAATAAGAGATTCGCGTCTCATATGCCATCTTCTATTCAAAGTACAAACTCCATAGCTCGTAATTAGCAGACCCATATATACGCTATATCTTGCCCTCATTTCAGAAGGGGGGGTATTGCATGTGTCCACTTCCTTGAAAAAAAAGGGTAAAATTTAACATGAAAAAAAATGCATTTTTGGTTTGGAAAATAATTCATTTTATTTTAGGCATTTAAATTATTGTAAAACATTTTTTTTTCAATAGAGATAAGCACTTTTCCAAAAACATCCCTAAAATTTTTAACTTATCATGATAAAAATCACACCGTAAATGAAGACCGGCCTCGAATTATTTACAAAAACACCCCTAAAAAAAAAAAAAAAAAGCTGCCGAAATCTTAAGCAAAAAATATAATTATTTATTGGTTTAAGCGCCTAACAAAAAAAGGCTTCTAGGTATATAAGTAACCTTAGTTCTAGTGTAAGGAAAGAATTTCTTCCTTAGCTTAATGACAAGACAATTTCTTTTTTTATTATAATAATGAGAAAATCTTTACTCACCAGAAATTGCTTTGAATTATCCATTTTCTATGTAAATGCTTACAAAAAATGTCAGTTGTGTTATTTTTAATAAACTATTCAAAACTGTGGAAGAATCTAATTGAAAATTGAATATATACAAAAAATAATGGGCATCTAAAAAGATAAACTATTTTTTCCGACACGGATTTAAACTAAAAAAAAAAACTTGTATATCATGAAATATAAATTAAGTTAATTGTGTCAGAAAAAACTTGAACCAAAACAGATTATACCCAACCTGTTTGGTAAGGGCGCGTATGCAAAATATATACCTTCAAGCAAATTCCATATGATATTTCAAATTACTATAACTTCTATAGAAATGGTACCTCTTTGCAAATGACCCTGGTAACCCAATTACTTGAAAACCTACACACATATCTATGCCTCAGGCGTAGGGTTCAAATATATAGATGCCTGGCCCGTGGTAAGGCATATTACGCAATCACTGGTCGTGGTACTAGATAGCTTACTACTGATATACTCATCATTACTCTCAGACCGCTCATCAGAGCAGAATGACGAAAGACGTTTGTATAAAAACGACAAAAGATGTAAGATCTTAGTTCAAAGGTTTCACTTTTAAGCGTTTTCTGACAAAAGATTTAAGATTTTAGCACATTGATGAGTGAAAAAACAGGCCTAATGTTACACCTCACTTAAACTTCTTAAACTTAAGGCTCCTGCCACGTTGGGGGCGGCGTAGAGAGCGTCACAACTCTGCTCCTCCAGGCTGACCGGTCTGCTGCTGTTAGTGGGGCCTCGTCGACAGCAATGTTAGCCATCTCCAGGAATTTGTTAAAGCTATCCTTCCACCTTGTCTGAGGTCTGCCCCTCGGGCGAGACCAGCCATGAGCTTTAGTGTCAAAATCGTAGACTATTCGGGCTGGAGTTGTCGTCGGCATACGCAGGAGGTGTCCGAACCATCTGAGAGTACGGTGCGCTATTTGGACGGAGAATGGCACTTGGGAGGTGAGTGCGAGCAACCTTGCGTTGCTTACAAAATCGCCCCATCGAAGTCCCTCAATCCGACGGAGCTGTTTCGTCTGGCAGACGTCTATCATGCTGAGAATTGTTGATTTGAGAGGCCAGGTTTCCGCTGCATAGAGGAGGACCGAGCTTACGGATGCATTATAAATTCGCATCTTCGTGCGCCTAGATATATGCGGCATCCTCCAGAGATTGTAGAGCCTTCCGACGATAGACGAGGCTTTTGAAACTTGGCTGCACACCTCATCCTCTATAGAGCCGTCATTAGACAGCACGGAGCCAAGATAAGTGAAGTTTTTTACAACTTCAACAGGAGCTCCGCAAACAGTTATGTTCTCAGGGGGCGAGACTGGTCTTGGGGGCTCAATTGCCATTATCTTCGTCTTAAGGCAGTTTATTTTCAGCCCCACTTTTGCTGCCTCTTCCTGCAGGACTTCCATAGCGTCGGTCAACTGGTCGATCAAGTCAGAAACGAGACAAAGATCATCTGCGAAGTCGGTGTCCGTCAGAACGCAATCTCCATACAGCAGAACAAAGGGCAGGCGATTTGTTGTTCGTGTCATGACATGGTCTATCACGCAAATGAACAATTCCGGGGCGGCGGTACATCTTTGTCGTACACCAGTTTCGATGGCCAATGTCGTGCTCCGTTTCCCGTTGACTTGGACGAAACCCATGGTCTCTTCGTAAAGCTTTTCAAACAACTTGCAGTATTTGTCTGTTAGACCAGTTGATCGAAGTATCAGCCAGAGCGAGTTGCGATTCACCGAGTCAAACACAGCCTTGAAGTCCACAAAGGCTACATATGCTTTCCTCCTGAATTCCTTTGTCTTCTCAATTAACTGGCGCAGAGTAAAGATTTGTTCGACAGTGGATCTCCCGGGCATAAACCAAGCCTGCTGGACTCTCCTCATTCTTCTGAGAATACTCGTGCATCTATCCAGCAGGGTCATAGCAAAGAGCTTTCTAGGCACTGAAAGTAGCGTTATGCCTCTGTAGTTCGAACAAATGCTCTTGCTCCCTTTTTTCTTCCATAAGGAAAGGATTATACCAGCTCGCCAGTCCTTCGGGATCCATTCTGAGCGCCAAACCACAGAAAACAGCATATGGAACCAAAGTAGCATCGCCTGTCCGGCATACTTCAGGAGCTCAGCAGATATTCCACATACGCCTGCTGCTTTGTTGTTCTTCAAACATTTTACTGCTGTGTAGATTTCTGATGACGTGAAAGGAGTTTCTGTGTCACTTGTCAGCAGTTCCTTGATGCTGGCGGCTAGGCTGATGAGATCCTGGTCAGTCTACGCTACGGCTTCGGCGTTGAGGAGGCCCGAGACGTGGTCTTTCCATCGACTGACCTGGGCAGCTTCGTCACTAAGTGGCTTGCCATCCACAGAGACAACAGATGCAACCGAGGGGGCTATGTCACCTGTTAGATCACGGAGATGCTTAAAGAGACAGCCAACGTCACCTTTCTTGGCTGCATCCTCTAGCTCATGTGCCTTCCTTTCAACAAACAGCTTCTTGTCTCGCTGTATCAGTTTGTTGCGGACACCATTAAGGCTTCTGTAGGTTGGCATGTCACCGAGTAATCTCGCCTTGCATCTCTGCTCTTTGACTTCAAGCGTATCCGACTGAATCCACGCTTTATTAGCACGCTTTTTCCGTCCAACATTTGCTGTTGCTGATTCCCGGACATTCTTTTTGAACGAGAGCCATGCGTTTTCACAACTTTCAAATGGCAGGAGTGCGTCGAAGTGGTTCGAGACATCAATGGCATATTTCGACCGTATCTTCTGATCACATAGGCGAGAGACATCAATCTTGACTGGTCTTGGTTCTGAGCGATGGGCTTTGAGCCTTAGTCACATGTTAGTGACGACGAGGCGATGGTCAGTGTTGCCAGTATCGGTTGCCCTATACGGCCTGCAGTTACTGATCGAAGACCTCCATCTCTGTGACACGATGATGTAGTCGATCATTTTTTTTTGTATGGCCGTCGTTGCTGTACCATGTATATTTGTGAATGTCCTTCCTTGCAAACATGGTATTCGTAATTACAAGGTTTTGCATGCTGCAGAGTTGTAGAAGCCATAGACCATTGTCATTTAGGGAATCCGGAGTAACTGGTCCAATGACTTGTCGCCATAAGTTGTGGTTGCCGCTCACAGTTTCATTAAGGTCATCCAGGAGAATTACAATATCGTGCGGGGATATCTTAGACAATTCATTCGTCAAGGCAGAGTAGAAAGTGTCCTTTGTTCCGGTGTCAGCTTCGTTTGTCGGGGCAATACAAACAAGGACCGTCATTGTTCCTTGCTTGTGATTGAGTCGAGCATTAGCGCTTCTATCCGAGATGGGAGTGAATGACAGTAGACACTTCTTGGATTTGCTATCAAGAACTAGTCCCACTCTATTTCTTCTGGTGGTTGTCTGGCCAGACCAAAGAAGGTGGTATCCATCACCTATGGGATCATTGAATCCCATAGGTGCTACACCTCAAAAGCTACGAATCTGGGAAAAATTGCCTGATTTCCAAAAAAAAGTATGGATTACCTCAAAAAGGCAAGTACTCTTAATGACAATCACTCCATTGGATTCAGAATATCAGAGAACCCTGTTATTGAGGTTTCAAGCTTCTATCTACAACAATATGGGATTTTGCATTTTTTGCAAGAAGAAAGATCGCGGAGTTGTGTTTATTTTTTATTTTTTTATTTCTCTCCCGGTGGTCGTATCGAACTGGTAGTCTTATAAGATAGGTAGAGGGTCCGTTTGAACGGAAATTAAAAAAAAAGAACTATGTAATGGAAAAGTGACATTTTCTGCCATTTTGTGGCACCAAGCTTGATTTTCCCCCACAGAGCACCAAATGCCATACCCCGTGCTGCTCATAAAAAATTCTGAGCTATCCCATTTATTTAAATTATAAAGAAGTAATGCATTAAGCCTCTCAGTTACAGAGGAAGTAGTGCTTATGTTTATGTATTCGTATCTAAAAGCCACGCAATCCATACAAGAAAAATGTATAATATATTCATGTATCTCAGTGTTTGACTGAACTAAGTTGATTTACTTTATTGTTCATGAAGTTATATTTAGTGATGCAGCATTTCATTCCTGAAAGTCTTAATGATTTTGGATTTATTAAATTTAAAAAAAGGAGAAAACGTTTAAAATGTATTTTGTTTGGCCCTAGAGGATCCGGGAGAGGGCACTTTCGAACGGAAATTAAAAGTTCTAGTGCCCTTGCCTAGTGACCAAAAAGATTGAGGGGCAACTAGCCTCCCTCCTTTGCCCCTTTTTCCCTCAAGTCATCTGATCAAAATTTTGAGATAAATGTTGCCTTATAATTAGTAATGTCAAAGTAATGTCAGAATTAGTAAGAATAAGTAATGTCTCAGCATAGTTGAAATGTCAGACACCCATGCCTCTGACCCCTAACATGGCGCCTGAGGAAAGGGCTATAAGTTATGAAATGTCCCTATTGTTTACATATAGTATTTGTTATTGGGAATTAAAAAGACGTTTACTGGGGAGGGGATTTTTTTTTTGGGGGGGGGGGTTTCTACGGGGAGAATTTCCCATGGGGACGGAAGTTTTCATGCATAAACTTTCAAGAGGAAATATACACGGAAAAATTGTCCAGAATCCTTATACGAAATTCTTTTTATTTGTCTTACTCTCTCTTTGCTGACTCAATTTTACTTGTGGAGATGTTTTGGAGGGAATTTTCATAGGGATTGGAGTTGTCTGGGATATGTTCCGTAGGGATTTTCCGCGGTAGAAATTCTCTATTATGAGGGAATTTTCTGCTGAAAAAATGCTTCATGTTGAATTTCCCACGGGAGAAACTTTCTATTGAGAGGGGGATTTCCAGGAAATATTTGTTATAAGGGAGGGGGGGGGGATTTCCGGCTTCATTTGAAAAATGATTATAAATTAAATGAAAAACAAGTCTTTTTCAAATTAAGGTAGGTTAAGGAGAATATTCTAGGCGGGATTATCTGCTTGGAATTTTCTGGGGGAATTTTCATCGAAAATGCAATTATCCGGGGGAGGTGGATTTTAAGCGAAATGAACTTCCGTGGAAGAATTTTCTGGGGGGGATTACTTCTCCCCGCCCACAAGGACCGTTTAATTAGCAGAATAAGTTTTTTTAACTGCCATAAAACTCCAGTGTAAAGAGTAATGTATAGTTGAGGAGTATCCTCCCTCATATACGGAATAATTTCTGTTCGTTTTAAGTTTTTATTTTTTCCTTACTTTCGGTAAAAAAAAACTTGTTTTTTCTTTATTTCGTTAGTTAATAAGGACATCATCTGCTGATAGTAATTTACAACCCCACTTGGCAATCACTGCAGCATTAATGATATCATCAGCTGAAGATTCAGGAATAAACACAGAACTCACAGCGGTATTCACGTCAAATTCCAGACCTTGATCTGCATACTGTAGTGCCATTTTTCAAGACACAGGTTCAAAACCCCGCAGAGGAGGATTTTGGACCATGATGAGACATTGATTGTCTAATTTCCTTTCCCTGGGAATTTGGTCGGCTTTGGGCATAAATTAATCTTTTATGGTAGAAAACGTGACTTTGCTGTGACACGATTCTTTCAGGTAGTGGCAGGCAGGGCACATAGGGCACTGGGCAGGGCCAAATCCAGGATTTTTTTCGGGGGGGGGGGTACAAAAGATTTATTTTCGGATGGGGGGGGGGGGTTTACAAAGAAATATGCATCAAAAATCTATTTGTATTCTTTTTTGTTACGTATTTTTGGAGTCGAACAAACATTTCGGGGGGGGAGCACAACCCCCTAACCCCCCCTGGATACTGCCTTGGCACTAGGTATTGTGATTTACCTTCAAATCAGCCCTCCCAACATTCTATGACTACTGGTTCGATACGATCATTCGGGGGGGGGGGAATACATCAAGGCTTCACATGCAAAAATGTGATTTTCTTTGTTGTTCAAAGTAGTAAACTATGTTTCTCCTACACTGACTGTTTTCCTGCTTTGTTTTTTTTTTCCACAACACGTTTTTGAATGGTTGGTTTGTATTAGCTTGAAATCGACTGGCTATGCTAAAATTGCCATTCTCTTGGATGTGATGTTTGGAGGCTCAAAGTAGAGGAAAGCGACACTTTGGATTCGGCTCTTCTGTTACTTTGAAAAAGAGCAATAGTTAAGGCGAGTTCCTTTCAAAAACAAATATTTCGATATGATCAGCCATTGTAAAACATATCTGTGCTTCCCATGCAAATAAGTGATTTTCCTTGTTGCTCAACGTAGGGAGCTGTAATTTCCCTACCAATGTTTTTAGCTATACTGGTTCCAGTGGTTCCCTCCTCATATAGATCTGACCCAAATTTCAAGGAGCTTCAGGCTCTTTTTCGAAATATCAATAAATTTGTTTTCGCAATAAAATTTTATTATTAAGATTATCCGAAATAACAGTTACCATTCCTGTATCAGCGTCGGATCATATTGTTTTTTCACTAGACAGTTTTTTTAAACATACTTTTAAAGTTTTGGTTACTATGAGCCATGGTTCGGTGTTTACTTGGTTGTAGTTCTCGCTGCAACCTGGGAAATGTAGTTTTGTGGTGGATCTAAAAGTTGAAAAATGTTTGTCTAAAAAACAAATTAGTCTAGAAAAATTTTGGATTTCTACCATCCTGCAACCCTCTTAAGAGAACTACATATTTATTTAGGAACCCCTTCTGTAACTACTTCGGTATCGGATTGTCTGTTTAATCATCATACTGCGTGTTTGTACGAGAAGCAGGGGTGGCACCCAACGAAAAAAAAAATCACTAGATGCTTGGAAAATAAATCACTAAATTAGCGTATAATCACTAGATTATTCAATAGAAAGCACTAGAAATCACTAAAATTATAATACTCTTTGTCTTTGAAATTAATAATTGTTTTGTTTCTTTACCATGTTCTATACAGGTGCACCTACAGAAAAGGGGAAAATTACCCCCCTAGACGTGGAAAAATACCTATAGATTGACGTTTTGTTTTTTCTCAAGCAAAAATTACCCTTGAGATTTGGAAAAATTCCTTTTTTGTATGTTTATGCAGATAATATAACAAAATCCTTGCTTCCTCCCGGTATTTTCCGGAATTGGTATCATTGGCTTATACCTCGACCGCCGAAAATTGGTTATCGGTCATCTAATCAGTAGTAATCAATGTTATACTTTAGGGCCTTTATGTTCCATCCTGTAAGGGATTATACTTTGCGTACCGCCCTAGCAATTTCTATGTTATTTGCGTACCGCCATAGCAATTTCAACATTTGGGTATAATCTGGTTTGGTGGGTACAGTCTGGTTTGGTGGGCATAGTCTGGTTTAGTGGATATAGTCTGGTTTAGTTTTTCAAAGAGTGAGTATTTGACATTTTTGCAAAAAGGGATTCGCAAATTGGACACTATGAACGATATTAATTAATATTTTGAATAATAGGAGTGTGAATGATTCTAATTAGTAATTGGATTGTATGACAGTGGAGAAAAAAAAAGGATTAAACTGATTAACAGTTAAGGTAACCCCGAAGGGGTTGTTAACTCAGGTAATTTGTTATAAATTTGAAACAACATCAGTCTATGAAAATGGCTAATGACGTTAGAATGACATTGTGAGTTGACCTAGCTTTACCTCTCCGATTTCTGCTGGAACTAGCTTCAAATATTGAACCTAAAAGATTCATATTACCATGGTTACGAAGTGTTTATAGAATTGGTGGTCTTTAAAAAGATCGTTGGGTAGTCACGGGTGTGATGACTATTGTAATAATTCATCATTGTTTGTCATCCACTCGGTGTGATTCCAATCTATATCACGGATTTGTTTGTTCTTCTTCTTCCTAGGAAATCTCACACACATATTCCGAGAAGGAACATCTATTGGTACCCATTTGCTAAAGAATCGAACCTCGTCCTCTGGGTTGTGTATCTTACTCGGAAATACCTCACAACTAAAATCTTCCAAGTTGAATAATGGTACATCTGATCTGCATTTGTCGATCAAAAGTTTATCAGTGGGCACATTCCCTTTTGTGTACAGTGCTGTTACGCCAAAAAAACAGCATATCTCTCTAACTTCCTCTTGTACGTAGGATAAATCCTTCCCTTTGTTATAGGATGGAAGAATCATTCTATTATATAAACCTATTTTGTTTATAAAGTATAGTGTTTTGCGCCACCTGTCTTCATTGTACTCATACATATTGTAGTTTATATACCAGTGGTAACAAGAGACTTCTTGATGATCAGTAGTCAACAGTAGAAACGCACATTCAAAAATCACTCCACACGCCGATTTCTTCACGCCAATGTATTCGCAATCAAAAACGCCATACATCCTTGAAGCTATATCGATAGAATGGATATTCAAACTGTTTAAAGTTCCAAATTGAAACTACATTATATACTAAAGAAACTGAATATATTAACACCTAAACAGGTTTTTTAGATTTTCGTGGGTAAATAAATAATTCTTATACCTTTTAAAATAGCTTTACGGGGTTTGAGTCTATTGCAATTTCTATAAAAATGAACGATTTTCAAAAATCAAATTTAATTTTTATTGAATACTTTTCGTTTAAACTTAAAATACGCTAAAAGACGGTTCCCGTGAAACTATTGCAGTTTCTGTAAAACTGAACGAATTTCAAAATCAAATTTAATTTTCATTGAATACTTTTCATTTAAGTTTAAAAATATGCTAAAAGATGATTCCCGTGAAACTATTGCAGTTTTCTATAAAAAATGAACGATTTTCAAAATCAAAGAAAATGGCCCATCTTTAACAAATATAGCCTTAGCTAGTTAAAACTGCACATAAATTCTTGATTTTCATTCTAACTTAACTTGTAGGAATATGACTTCATTCAAACAAGTAAATCAGCTTTATTCAATGTATAATAGTGCATAAACAAAAACTATTATTTTTCCTCATTGGAGGGAACTCCATGACCATTTGCTAACGCCTCTATCTCGCTTTCACCCAGTTTCCTTCTTAATATACGGTAGAAATTATGGTTACGCGATCTCCATATTTCGTAATAGCCATCATGCGTTATGTAGTGATGATCATCCAATCTAGGTTTCCGATCTAAAAAAAAAAATTTAAGCTTAAAATACGCTAAAAGACGGTTCCCGTGAAATTATTGCAGTTTTTTTTATAAAAACGAACGATTTTCAAAATCAAAGAAAATGGCCTATCTTTAACGGATATAGCCTTAGCTAGTTAAAACTGCGCATAAATTCTTGATTTTCATTCTAACTTAACTTGTAGAAATAATCGAGTCAAACTCAAAACGAGCAGAAATTAACATAAGTTGGGTGCAAAATCCCCTATGTGTTCCCAATTTAATTTTCATTGAATACTTTTCATTTAAACTTAAAATACGCTAAAAGATGGTTCCCATGAAACTATTGCAGTTTCTATAAGAATGAACTAATTTCAAAATCAATTTAATTTTCATTGTATAATTTTCATTTAATCTTAAAATACGCTAAAAGATGGTTCCCGCGAAACTATTGCAGTTTCTATAAAAATGAATGAATTTCAAAATCAAATTTAATTTTCATTGAATACTTTTCATTTAAACCTAAAATACGCTAAAAGATGATTCTCGTGAAACCATTATTTAATTTTCATATGAATACTTTTCATTTAAGCTTAAAATACGCTGAAAGACAGTTCCCGTGAAATTATTGCAGTTTTCTATAAAAATGAACGATTTTCAAAATCAAAGAAAATGCCCCATCTTTAACAAATATAGCCTTAGCTAGTTAATACTGCGCATAAATTCTTGATTTTCATTCTAACTTAACTTGTAGGAAATAATCGAGTCAAACTCAAAACGAGCAGAAATTAACATAAGTTGGGTGCAAAAATCCCCTATGTCTTCCCAATTTAATTTTCATTGAATACTTTTCATTTAAACTTAAAATGCGCTAAAAGATGGTTCCCTTGAAACTATTGCAGTTTCTATAAGAATGAATGAATTTCAAAATCGATTTAATTTTCATTGAATACCGTTCATTTAAGTTTAAAATACGCTAAAAGATGGTTCCCGTGAAACTATTGCAGTTTCTATAAAAATCTATGTGTTCCCAATTTAATTTTCATTGAATACTTTTCATTTAAACTTAAAATACGCTAAAAGATGGTTCCCATGAAACTATTGCAGTTTCTATAAGAATGAACGAATTTCAAAATCAATTTAATTTTCATTGAATACTTTTCATTTAAGTTTAAAATACGCTAAAAGATGGTTCCCGTGAAACTATTGCAATTTCTATAAAAATGAATGAATTTCAAAATCAAATTTAATTTTCATTGAATACTTTTCATTTAAACTTAAAATACGCTAAAAGATGATTCTCGTGAAACCATTATTTAATTTTCATATGAATACTTTTCATTTAAGCTTAAAATACGCTAAAAGATGGTTCCCGTGAAATTATTGCAGTTTTCTATAAAAATGAACGATTTTCAAAATCAAAGAAAATGGCCCATCTTTAACAAATATAGCCTTAGCTAGTTAAAACTGCACATAAATTCTTGATTTTCAGTCTAACTTAACTTGTAGGAAATAATCGAGTCAAACTCAAAACGAGCAGAAATTAACATAAGTTGGGTGCAAAAATCCCCTATGTCTTCCCAATTTAATTTTCATTGAATACTTTTCATTTAAACTTAAAATGCGCTAAAAGATGGTTCCCGTGAAACTATTGCAGTTGAGATCAATTTGATCAACTACTTGGTGCCCATTAAAAACGAAAGTTCTGTGTTAAATAAGTAGTTTTTGTATCTTTTAAAAGAGGTTTAAGGAGTTTGAGAGACTCAGTACGCTAAAAGACAGTTACCGTGAAACTATTGCAGTTTCTGTAAAAATGAACGATTTTCAAAATCAAATTTAATTTTCATTGAATACTTTTCATTTAAGCTTAAAATACGCTAAAAGATGATTCCCCTGAAACTATTGCAGTTTCTATAAAAATGAACTATTTTCAAAATCAAATTTAATTTTCATTGAATACTATTCATTTAAACTTAAAATACGCTAAAAGATGGTTCTCGTGAAACTATTGCAGTTTCTTTAAAAATGACTGAATTTCAAAATCAAAATGAATTTGCATTTAATACTTTTCGTTTAAACTTAAAATACGCTAAAAGAAGGTTCTCATGAAACTATTGCAATCCTATAAAAATGACTGAATTACAAAATCAAAATTAAATTGCATTTACTACTTTTCATTTAAACTTAAAATACGCTAAAAGATGGTCCCCATGAAACTTTTGCAGTTTCTATAAGAATGAACGAAATGAATTTGCATTTAATACTTTTCGTTTAAACTTAAACTACGCTAAAAGAAGGTTCTCATGAAACTATTGCAATTTCTATAAAAAATGACTGAATTACAAAATCAAAATTAAATTGCATTTTCTACTTTTCATTTAAACTTAAAATACGCTAAAAGATGGTCCCCATGAAACTTTTGCAGTTTCTATAAGAATGAACGAATTTCAAAATCAATTTAATTTTTTTCATTGAATACTTTTCATTTAAGCTTAAAATACGCTAAAAGATGGTTCCCGTGAAACTATTGCAGTTGAGATCAATTTGATCAACTACTTGGTGCCCATTAAAAACGAAATTTTTGTGTTAAATAAGTGGTTTTTGTATCTTTTAAAAGAGCTTTAAGAGGTTTGAGAGACTCAGTACGCTAAAAGACAGTTCCCGTGAAACTATTGCAATTTCTGTAAAAATGAACGATTTTCAAAATCAAATTTAATTTTCATTGAAAACTATTCATTTAAACTTAAAATACGCTAAAAGATGGTTCTCGTGAAACTATTGCAGTTTCTTTAAAAATGACTGAATTTCAAAATCAAAATGAATTTGCATTTAATACTTTTCGTTTAAACTTAAAATACGCTAAAAGAAGTTTCTCATGAAACTATTGCAATTTCTATAAAAATGACTGAATTAAAAAATCAAAATTAAATTGCATTTACTACTTTTCATTTAAACTTAAAATACGCTAAAAGATGGTCCCCATGAAACTTTTGCAGTTTCTATAAGAATGAACGAAATGAATTTGCGTTTAATATTCTTTGTTTAAACTTAAAATACGCTAAAAGAAGGTTCTCATGAAACTATTGCAATTTCTATAAAAATGACTGAATTACAAAATCAAAATTAAATTGCATTTACTACTTTTCATTTAAACTTAAAATACGCTAAAAGATGGTCCCCATGAAACTTTTGCAGTTTCTATAAGAATGAACGAATTTCAAAATCAATTTAAATTTTTTCTTTGAATACTTTTCATTTAAGCTTAAAATACGCTAAAAGATGGTTCCCGTGAAACTATTGCAGTTGAGATCAATTTGATCAACTACTTGGTACCCATTAAAAACGAAATTTTTGTGTTAAATAAGTAGTTTTCGTATCTTTTAAAAGAGCTTTAAGGAGTTTGAGAGACTCAGTTGGCTGATTCCATGTGGTTTCATACGCATTTACATTTTTAATTTTCATGTTTTTGATTTTATGTTGATGAAGAATTTAAACACATAGTCTCATCATATCAGTATACATTACATCTTGGAAATTAAGCCTTCTCTTATCATTATTCTGCAATTCAATCGCTTAATACCCCAAGCATATGCGAGTCAAATTTCACTTTAAAGTGCTTACGAATCTGATGAAATAATTTCAGTCGTATAATCAATTTGGTTTTGTTGAATGGTATGGAAAAATGGTATGTGTTAAATATTCGGGGAACATACGAGTAGAAAAAATCCTGCACTACAGATAAGGCTATTGTGTTTTTTTTTCTGAACTTTCTGTGGGAGGAGGGCGGGGGTAACTAGGACAACAGTCCAACCGTTGACGTTTTTAGGTATCCATGAATAAAGTCTCAGGCAAGTGACCCTAAACTTGAAAAAGTGGAAATTGGCTCAGATTGCTAAACCGAGCTGAGACAATGAATAGATGCTATTGGAAAAGTGATTGGAGACGCCAGGTATCCGTGAACAAGTGCTAAATTGAGAGAGGATTTCTTTCAAAAATCTTTTCCAATGTAACTAAAAGGCATCTGTCTTTGTAATTAGAGAAATGCTCTTTAGCGTATTTTAAGTTTAAATGAATAGTATTCAATGAAAATTAAATTTGATTTTGAAAATAGTCCATTTTTACAGAAACTGCAATAGTTTCACGGGAACTGTCTTTTAGCGTACTGAGTCTCTCAAACTCCTTAAAGCTCTTTTAAAAGATACAAAAACTACTTATTTAACACAAAAATTTCGTTTTTAATGGGCACCAAGTAGTTGATCAAATTGATCTCAACTTCAATAGTTTCACGGGAACCATCTTTTAGCTTATTTTAAGCTTAAATGAAAAGTATTCAATGAAAAAAAATTAAATTGATTTTGAAATTCGTTCATTCTTATAGAAACTGCAAAAGTTTCATGGGGACCATCTTTTAGCGTATTTTAAGTTTAAATGAAAAGTAGTAAATGCAATTTAATTTTGATTTTGTAATTCAGTCATTTTTATAGAAATTGCAATAGTTTCATGAGAACCTTCTTTTAGCGTATTTTAAGTTTAAACGAAAAGTATTAAATGCAAATTTATTTCGTTCATTCTTATAGAAACTGCAAAAGTTTCATGGGGACCATCTTTTAGCGTATTTTAAGTTTAAATGAAAAGTAGTAAATGCAATTTAATTTTGATTTTGTAATTCAGTCATTTTTATAGAAATTACAATAGTTTCATGAGAACCTTCTTTTAGCGTATTTTAAGTTTAAACGAAAAGTATTAAATGCAAATTCGGGCATCGCGCTTGAGTTGCACGGGGATTCAGTTAAAGGGGATACAGTTACACGGGGGGTTTAGTTAAATGGGGTTGAATTGTAGTATAGGGATTCAGTTGTACGGGGTTTCGGTTATACAAGGGTTCAGCTACATGGGAGGGTTCAGTTAAAGGGGTATAGTTCAGTTGCACGGGTCAGTTACATGCGGGGTTCAGTTACACGGGTTTAATTCAAGAAATTATGAAAAAAAACGGGCATCGCGCATGAGTTGCACGGGGGTTCAGTTAAAGGGGATACAGTTACACGGGGGTTTAGTTAAATAGGATCGAATTGCACGAGGGTTCAGTAGCACGAGAGTTCAGTAGCATAGGGGATTCAGTTGTACGGGGTTTCGGTTATACAAGGGTTCAGCTATCTTTATTTCATTTTTAAGGTTAATTTACATGAGGTTACGTGCGCGCGCACGTAACCTCATGTAAATTACCCTTAAAAATGAAATAAAGATAGCTGAACCCTTGTATAACCGAAACCCCATACAACTGAATCCCCTCTGCTACTGAACTCTCGTGCTACTGAACCCTCGTGCAATTCGACCCCATTTAACTAAACCCCCGTGTAACTGGATCCCCTTTAACTGACCCCCCGTGCAACTTAAGCGCGATGCCCGTTTTTTTTTCATAATTTTTTGAATTAAACCCGTGTAACTGAACCCCGCATGTAACTGAACCCCCCGTGCAACTGAACTATACCCCCTTTAACTGAACCCTCCCATGTAGCTGAACCCTTGTATAACCAAAACCCAGTACAACTGAATCCCTAGACTACAATTCGACCCCATTTAACTAAACCCCCTGTGTAACTGTATCCCCTTTAACTGAACCCCCGTGCAACTCAAGCGCGATGCCCGAATTTGCATTTAATACTTTTCGTTTAAACTTAAAATACGCTAAATCAAGGTTCTCATGAAACTATTGCAATTTCTATAAAAATGACTGAATTACAAAATCAAAATTAAATTGCATTTACTAATTTTCATTTAAACTTAAAATACGCTAAAAGATAGTCCCCATGAAACTTTTGCAGTTTCTATCAGAATGAACAAAATGAATTTGTTTTTAATACTTTTCGTTTGAAATTAAAATACGCTAAAAGAAGGTTCTCTTGAAACTATTGCAATTTTTATAAAAATGACTGAATTACAAAATCAAAATTAAATTGCATTTACTACTTTTCATTTAAACTTAAAATACGCCAAAAGATGGTCCCCATGAAACTTTTGCAGTTTCTATAAGAATGAACGAATTTCAAAATCAATTTAATTTTTTTCATTGAATACTTTTCATTTAAGCTTAAAATACGCTAAAAGATGGTTCCTGTGAAACTATTGCAGTTGAGATCAATTTGATCAACTACTTGGTGCCCATTAAAAACGAGATTTTTGTGTTAAATAAGTAGTTTTTGTATCTTTTAAAAGAGCTTTAAGGAGTTTGAGAGACTCAGTACGCTAAAAGACAGTTACCGTGAAACTATTGCAGTTTCTGTAAAAATGAACGATTTTCAAAATCAAATTTAATTTTCGTTGAATACTTTTCATTTAAGCTTAAAACACGCTAAAAGATGATTCCCCTGAGACTATTGCAGTTTCTATAAAAATGAACTATTTTCAAAATCAAATTTAATTTTCATTGAATACTATTCATTTAAACTTAAAATACTCTAAAGAGCATTTTTCTAATTACAAAGACAGATGCCTTTTAGTTACATCGGACAAGATTTTTGAAAGAAATCCTCTCTCAATTTAGCATTTGTTCACGGATGCCTGGCGTCTCTAATCACTTTTCCAATAGTATCTATTCATTGTCTCAGCTCGGTTTAGCAATCTGAGCCAATTTCCACTTTTTCAAGTTTAGGGTCACTTGCCTGAGACTTTATTCATGGATACCTAAAACCGTCAACGGTTGGACTGTTGCCCTAGTTACCCCCGCCCTCCTCCCTCAGAAAGTTCAGAAAAAAAATACAATAGCCTTATCTGTAGTGCAGGATTGTTTCTACTCGTATGTTCCCCGAATATTTAACACATACCATTTTTCCATACCATTCAACAAAACCAAATTGATTATACGACTTAAATTATTTCATCAGATACTTCAGCACTTTAAAGTGAAATTTGACTCGCATATGCTTGGGGTATTAAGCGATTGAATTGCAGAATAATGATAAGAGAAGGCTTAATTTCCAAGATGTAATGTATACTGATATGATGAGACTATGTGTTTAAATTCTTCGTCAACATAAAATCAAAAACATGAAAATTAAAAATGTAAATGCGTATGAAAAACAACATGGAATCAGCCAACTGAGTCTCTCAAACTCCTTAAAGCTCTTTTAAAAGATACGAAAACTACTTATTTAACACATAAATTTCGTTTTTAATGGGTACCAAGTAGTTGATCAAATTGATCTCAACTGCAATAGTTTCACGGGAACCATCTTTTAGCGTATTTTAAGGTTAAATGAAAAGTATTCAATGAAAAAAATTAAATTGATTTTGAAATTCGTTCATTCTTATAGAAACTGCAAAAGTTTCATGGGGACCATCTTTTAGCGTATTTTAAGTTTAAATGAAAAGTAGTAAATGCAATTTAATTTTGATTTTGTAATTCAGTCATTTTTATAGAAATTGCAATAGTTTCATGAGAACCTTCTTTTAGCGTATTTTAAGTTTAAACGAAAAGTATTAAACGCAAATTCATTTCGTTCATTCTTATAAAAACTGCAAAAGTTTCATGGGGACCATCTTTTAGCGTATTTTAAGTTTAAATGAAAAGTATTAAATGCGATTTAATTTTGATTTTGTAATTCAGTCATTTTTATAGAAACTGCAATAGTTTCAAGAGAACCTTCTTTTAGCGTATTTTAAGTTTAAACGAAAAGTATTAAATGCAAATTCATTTTGATTTTGAAATTCAGTCATTTTCAAAGAAACTGCAATAGTTTCACGAGAACCATCTTTTAGCGTATTTTAAGTTTAAATGAATAGTATTCAATGAAAATTAAATTTGATTTTGAAAATCGTTCATTTTTACAGAAATTGCAATAGTTTCACGGGAACTGTCTTTTAGCGTACTGAGTCTCTCAAACTCCTTAAAGCTCTGTTAAAAGATACAAAAACCACTTTTTTAACACATAAATTTCGTTTTTAATGGGCACCAAGTAGTTGATCAAATTGATCTCAACTGCAATAGTTTCACGGGAACCATCTTTTAGAGTATTTTAAGGTTAAATGAAAAGTATTCATTGAAAAAAATTAAATTAATTTTGAAATTTGTTCAATCTTATAGAAACTGCAAAAGTTTCATTGGGACCATCTTTCAGCGTATTTTAAGTTTAAATGAAAAGTAGTAAATGCAATTTAATTTTTATTTTGTAATTGAGTCATTTTTTATAGAAATTGCAATAGTTTCATGAGAACCTTCTTTTAGCGTATTTTAAGTTTAAACGAAAAGTATTAAATGCAAATTCATTTCCTTCATTCTTATAGAAACTGCAAAAGTTTCATGGGGACCATCTTTTAGCGTATTTTAAATTTAAATGAAAAGTAGTAAATGCAATTTAATTTTGATTTTTTAATTCAGTCATTTTTATAGAAATTGCAATAGTTTCATGAGAAACTTCTTTTAGCGTATTTTAAGTTTAAACGAAAAGTATTAAATGCAAATTCATTTTGATTTTGAAATTCAGTCATTTTTAAAGAAACTACAATAGTTTCACGAGAACCATCTTTTAGCAAATTTTAAGTTTAAATAAATAGTATTCAATGAAAATTAAATTTGATTTTGAAAATAGTTCATTTTTATAGAAACTGCAATAGTTTCAGGGGAATGATCTTTTAGCGTATTTTAAGCTTAAATGAAAAGTATTCAATGAAAATTAAATTTGATTTTGAAAATCGTTCATTTTTAAAGAAACTGCATTAGTTTCACGGGAACTGTCTTTAGCGTACTGAGTCTCTCAAACTCCTTAAAGCTCTTTTAAAAGATACAAAAACTACTTATTTAACACAAAAATTTCGTTTTTAATGGGCACCAAGTAGTTGATCAAATTGATCTCAACTGCAATAGTTTCACGGGAACCATCTTTTAGCTCATTTTAAGTTTAAATGAAAAGTATTCAATGAAAATTAAATTGGGAAGACATAGGGGATTTTTACACCCAACTTATGTTAATTTCTGCTCGTTTTGAGTTTGACTCGATTATTTCCTACAAGTTAAGTTAGAATGAAAATCAAGAATTTATGCACATTTTTAACTAGCTAAGGCTATATTTGTTAAAGATGGGCCATTTTCTTTGATGTTGAAAATCGTTCATTTTTATAGAAAACTGCAATAATTTCACGGGAACCGTCTTTTAGCGTATTTTAAGCTTAAATGAAAAGTATTCATATGAAAATTAAATAATGGTTTCACGAGAATCATCTTTTAGCGTATTTTAAGTTTAAATGAAAAGTATTCAATGAAAATTAAATTTGATTTTGAAATTCATTCATTTTTATAGAAACTGCAATAGTTTCACGGGAACCATCTTTTAGCGTATTTTAAGATTAAATGAAAAGTATACAATGAAAATTAAATTGATTTTGAAATTCATTCATTCTTATAGAAACTGCAATAGTTTCATGGGAACCATCTTTTAGCGTATTTTAATTTTAAATTAAAAGTATTCAATGAAAATTAAATTGGGAACACATACATTTTTATAGAAACTGCAATAGTTTCACGGGAACCATCTTTTAGCGTATTTTAAACTTAAATGAAAAGTATTCAATGAAAATTAAATCAATTTTGAAATTCATTCATTCTTATAGAAACTGCAATAGTTTCATGGAAACCATCTTTTAGCGCATTTTAAGTTTAAATGAAAAGTATTCAATGAAAATTAAATTGGGAAGACATAGGGGATTTTTGCACCCAACTTATGTTAATTTCTGCTCGTTTTGAGTTTGACTCGATTATTTCCTACAAGTTAAGTTAGAATGAAAATCAAGAATTTAGGAACAGTTTTAACTAGCTAAGGCTATATTTGTTAAAGATGGGCCATTTTCTTTGATTTTGAAAATCGTTCATTTTTATAGAAAACTGCAATAATTTCACGGGAACCGTCTTTTAGCGTATTTTAAGCTTAAATGAAAAGTATTCATATGAAAATTAAATAATAGTTTCACGAGAATAATCTTTTAGCGTATTTTAAGTTTAAATGAAAAGTATTCAATGTAAATTAAATTTGATTTTGAAATTCATTCATTTTTATAGAAACTGCAATAGTTTCACAGGAACCATCTTTTAGCGTATTTTAAACTTAAATGAAAAGTATTCAATGAAATTTAAATTGATTTTGAAATTCGTTCATTCTTATAGAAACTGTAATAGTTTCATGGGAACCATCTTTTAGCGTATTTTAAGTTTAATGAAAAGTATTCAATGAAAATTAAATTGGGAACACATAGGTAATTTTGCACCCAACTTATGTTAATTTCTGCTCGTTTTGAGTTCGACTCGATTATTTCCTACAAGTTAAGTTAGAATGAAAATCAAGAATTTATGCGCAGTTTTAACTAGCTAAGGCTATATCCGTTAAAGATAGGCCATTTTCTTTGATTTTGAAAATCGTTCATTTTTATAAAAAACTGCAATAATTTCACGGGGAACCGTCTTTTAGCGTATTTTAAGCTTAAATATTTTTTTTTAGATCGGGAACCTAGATTGGATGATCATCACTACATAACGCATGATGGCTATTACGAAATATGGAGATGGCGTAACCATAATTTCTACCGTATATTAAGAAGGAAACTGGGTGAAAGCGAGATAGAGGCGTTAGCACCTGATCATGGAGTTCCCTCCAATGAGGAAAAATAATAGTCTTTTTTTTGTGCGCTATTATACATTAAATAAAGCTGATTTACTTGCTTGAATGAAGTCCTATTCCTACAAGTTAAGTTAGAATGAAAATCAAGAATTTATGCGCAGTTTTAACAAGCTAAGGCTATATTTGTTAAAGATGGGCCATTTTCTTTGATTTTGAAAATCGTTCATTTTTTATAGAAAACTGCAATAGTTTCACGGGAATCATCTTTTAGCATATTTTTAAGTTGAAATGAGAAGTATTCAATTAAAATTAAATTTGTTTTTGAAATTATTTCAGTTTTACAGACATTGTAATAGTTTCACGGGATCCGTCTTTTAGTGTATTTTAAGTTTAAACGAAAAGAATTCAATAAAAATTAAATTCGATTTTGAAAATCGTTCATTTTTATAGAAATTGCAATAGTCTCAAACCCCGTAAAGCTATTTTAAAAGGTATAAGAATTATTTATTTACCCACGAAAATCTAAAAAACCTGTTTAGGTGTTAATATATTCAGTTTCTTTAGTATATAATGTAGTTTCAATTTGGAACTTTAAACAGTTTGAATATCCATTCTATCGATATAACTTCAAGGATGTATGGCGTTTTTTATTGCGAATACATTGGCGTGAAGAAATCGGCGTGTGGAGTGATTTTTGAATGTGCGTTTCTACTGTTGACTACAGATCATCAAGAAGTCTCTTGTTACCACTGGTATATAAACTACAATATGTATGAGTACAATGAAGACAGGTGGCGCAATACACTATACTTTATAAACAAAATAGGTTTATATAATAGAATGATTCTTCCAAAGGGAAGGATTTATCCTACGTACAAGAGGAAGTTAGAGAGATATGCTGTTTTTTTGGCGTAACAGCACTGTACACAAAAGGGAATGTGCCCACTGATAAACTTTTAATTGACAAATGCAAATCAGATATACTATTATTCAACTTGGAAGATTTTAGTTGTGAGGTATTTCCGAGTATGATACACAACCCAGAGGACGAGGTTTGATTCTTTAGCAAATGGGTACCAATAGATGTTCCTTCTCGGAATATGTGTCTGAGATTTCCTAGGAAGAAGAAGAACAAACAAATCCGTGATATAGATTGGAATCACACTGAGTGGATGACAAACAATGATGAATTTTTACAATAGTCATCACACCAATGACTACCCAACGGTCTTTTTAAAGACCACCAATTCTATAAAAACTTCGTAACCATGGTAATATGAATCTTTTAGGTTCAATATTTGAAGCTAGTTCCAGCAGAAATCGGAGAGGTAAAGCTAGGTCAACTCACAATGTCATTCTATCGTCGTTAGCAATTTTCATAGACTGATGATGTTTCAAATTTATAAAAAATTAAGTGAGTTAACAACCCCTTCAGGGTTACCTTAACTGTTAATCAGTGTAATCCTTTTTTTTTTATCCAACGTCTTACAATCCAATCAATAATTAGAACCATTCACACTTCTATTATTCAAAACATTAATTAATATCGTTCATAGAGTCCAATTTGCGAATCCCTTTTTGCAAAAATGTCAAATACTCACTCTCTTTGAAAAACTAAACCAGACTATATCCACTAAACCAGACTATACCCACCAAACCAGACTGTACCCACCAAACCAGATTATACCCAAATGTTGAAATTGCTATGGCGGTACGCAAATAACATAGAAATTGCTAGGGCGGTACGCAAAGTATAATCCCTTACAGGATGGAACATAAAGGCCCTAAAGTCTAATATTGATTACTACTCTAATCGAAATATTTGCTTTTAAAAAAAATTCCCTTGTCGATTCAAGACCTCAGTTTTTTTTTCAAAAAATTAGAAACAGTTTTCTTTTTACTCTAGTTGAGCTGGTATAATTTATTGTGACATCAGCGACAATTTTGAAAATGACCTTTATATATTTTCATGGAAAAAATTTATTCCATCCTTCACAAATTTCGATAAGCATTGGTCTTATTGCTTCTTTAATAAATGAAAAAAGAGGTACTTGTTAATTATACGGAACACACCCAAGAAGTAAATTTACATTAATCCTAATGAAATATGCCAAAATATTATGAAAATATAATACTTTAGTTTATATTTAATAACATAATTATATTATATTATAATAATATAATTTGGGCCGTATATTTGCACATTAGGGGGGTTTGGGGGTAAAGTAACCTTACCCCTACCACCCGAATGTGCAAATATATAGCCCAAGTTTTACAAGTCCAGTGCATTCTGTCACCTGTTATTTGTCTTCGTGGTTATGAAACTCATTTTCATGGATCGTACATTATCCTTAGCAAATTATTCTTAGCATACTTTCATCCCCAAACCTATCATCAGGGCCTGGGTTGGTCATATTAAATCTAAAGATATAGCTTTGGGACCTTTCAACTATGCTAAACAAAAGGGTTGTCTTAAACTTTCGATCGGACAGTTTTTGGGGAAAAAAGGGAGGTGAGAGGGAGTAATGCAAAGTTCAACTGTTTTGCACATAGGGGCTTGAAACCTCTACAGTAGGGCTCTCTGATGCACCAAATCTAGAGGTTTGATTTCAATTAAAATTCTTTAACTTTTAGTGGGTGTTTCCTCCCTCTTTCAGGCACATTTTCTCAGTTTCCTAGCCTTTTATGGGTAAAACGAAGCTTAATGAATAATATATATTTGGAGTCAACATAATAAACCGATCATATATCAATTGATATCAAAATTCCCTTTCTAGAGTTTCGGTTACTACTGTCACTCCATTCTTATAGTTCGTTACCACAAAATTCTTGATATGTTACCACATAAATAAAAAAACTTAAAGAATAGGACGTTAACTGTGCTTATTAGGTGTTTCAATTACAAATAAGAGAATTTGGAGAATTATTAGAATTTCGTTTAGATATTAGAAGTAAAGATTAAAACCACAAGACAATTCGCAGAGTAATTACTCCCCCCTTACCCCCCCCCCCTTACTCCCAACCGACTTAAATCATCATACTACAATCAATTTAATCTATCTAGTTTTATTACAAATCCAATTTTAAAAAGCACTAACTCCTATTTTCCTTTTCAATGATTTCTTTTTTTCATTTAGAAAATTATATTTAATGTATACCTAACCTTCTTATTTTTCAATGAATCCATTTCTGTTCTATTTGCAGATGAAGAGGGTGTATTCATATCCACCATTCACTCCACTTTCAAAGGTTTTAACAGAAGAAAATCTAATTTAGAACTGATAGATTATAGTTTTTTTATGATTAGAGATTGGTCGTAATTTGGTTGTTTATTTATAATTATTTATTTCCATTTTTTTTGTTTGTTTTGTTCGTTTGTTAAGTGTTTGTTTTGTTAAGTGTTTGTTATATATGTTGTCGCCCAGTATCAAGTGCTTTTGTCTTTCTTTGGGTAGCTACTTGGATTAATGTTATGTGTTATGTTATTTTGTTATAAACAGAATTAAGTTGAATAGGTTATACAGAAAAAAAATTCCAAAAATATCAAGACAAAAATTTTACCTGAGCAAATGTTGTGAAATTGGAAGTATAGAACATTTTTGGGATTTTGCAATTAATTAGGTTCTCATATTACCTTGATGATAACGCTCTGAGGTCTATATCTGATATCGACATATGGTGGGAAATCGGAAGTTAAAAAGGTGGTAAATTTGCATAAATGCTAATCAGGAACATATCAGGACTTGCGTTTTTTTATTGATGAGCTTCTTCTATGATTTGTTTGATTGAATCATGAATCGACGCGCTATATTTAGAAAAATCACTAGATTTAGGAAAAAATCACTAGTTTTAAAACAAAAATCACTATAAATAACTAGCTAGAAGAAAATCATTAGGCAACATAAAAAATCACTAGAAATAGTGATAGATCACTAGGGGCGGCAACCCTGACGAGAAGAGACCCGCGGGTACTAATTTGTCGTTCATATTAATTAGTATTTGATTAGATGTGCGAATCTGTAAGATGAGGAGAAAAAAAAACACATTGAGATATTTCCGGAAGAACCCTTATGGCACATGTAGGAGGTCTCTTTTTGGCTTGAATTATTTTCATGTTTCGTTGAAGGCCCTTTGAATCTATTTTTATTTTTACGAAACCATTAAAGGTGTTTGCGTTCAGATAAATTGTTCCGGCATATAACTCTATTCGGAGAATTTTATCAACGCTGGCAAAAGGTTAGCCTTTCTATTAGCATTCACCAAACTTCACTTCTCGAGTGTGTTTTATATAATAGACAAGTACCCCAACATAGTGTTCACAAGACTGGACAGGCAGAAGTCAACACTGCAAAACTCAACTTACGCAACCCACAAAAGATCACACCCACTTCCCGTGAAAAAAAAAGAACTCAGTAAAATTCAAAGAGGCAAAGAGTAAGGTGACAAATGATCATGACAGATCTATCAAGGCAGCACAGGAGGTATGGAAGCGGTATTTTCAGAAACAGCTTTGTAGATGCTATTTCAAAGGCCCTAAAATAATTTAATGACATCGACGACAATGCCTATGGCGTGGAAGAGAACGGCGATGATAATGACGGTACTGATGATTACGGTACGTTGAAAACAACAGCAATCTCGATGAAGAACGAGGACGGTAAAACTGACGAAGATGTTAACGATGGCATACATGACGATGGTATTGATGAAGACTACTACGGTAATATTGAAGGTCATTACGTTTGTTAGCCGTCCTAGCCGAGTGCTTAGCGCTCCGGACTTGAAATCCTGAGGTCAGGGGTTTGAGTCCTGGTGTCGCTGGTTATTCGGTTTAGAACGGGGGTCAATGGTGTGACCCTGTAAGCTCAGCCAGAGCCGACCTAGCTCTAATTGGGTACCTGGGGGAAACACGGGAAGCTTCGGATGGTTTGCGCCCAGCCACGCATTGCACTCCCGGCCGAAGGCATTGAATCAGGAGATCGGTACCTGCGCAACGCAGACTATTGGAAAACACACATCATTCACAAGTCTTTTTTATTGACAGGTGGGACCGAGGTGTGGCTCGAGCTGTGTGACAGCAACGGGAGAAAGATTCATAAGGTTCGAAATACAACAATTTTGTAGGGGCCTCAATTTTTTGGGGTTTTCTCCGAATTGTGTGGGCTCATCGTGGCTTGAAAAATCTGATTAGATACTGTCAAGGGAGGTATTGTCCAAAATATTTTCTAATATGAATACGAACTCGACCTTTTTTCTTCGGCGCCGTAAAAAGTGCAGTGCTGCCACACAGTACTGCCTTGTTTTTTTCTAAGTACTTGAAGCTAAGGGGCTGGGAGGAAACGGTTTTTGGTAGTTATTGAAATGGTGATTAATCTGGATATGCAAGGAAGACTCCAGTCCACTCATTCATCTTTATGCCAGATGTAGTACGGGTAAATATAATTGTAAGGACTGTTTCCAGGATGGGCTGGCAGGCCTGTTTAAATGCTCTGTAGATTGACCGTATTAAAAGAATTCTCGAAAGTATAGTTAGATACATGCCCATTTTCCACGAGATTTGTTCCTATTACAGTCAACGTAATGGGGTTGTTGACTAAGTCAAGAACGGTGTCTCCTGTGTTTTTCTTTTTCCGGCGTCGTCTTGTTGAACGAATTGTCGTAGAACCTTAGACGGATCATTCTATCGCAAACTAAAAGTTCTGGTAACCCTTTGAGGGCTGACATCGGTCGGATGGCTAAACAACGCCACTTGCTCGCTCCATCAACACCCCTATAGTCCAACAAAGTATTGAACCAAATTTCACGATTGTCATTGTAATAAGAATGGTCTAAAATTTCAAAAGCTTTCCCACGGGGATGACATAATTATCTAGTTTCAGAGTAAAGGGCCCAAAATTACGCAAATCGCCAATATAAAAGTCTATGTAGATATATTTTGATATATCTACATACAGATATATTTTCATCTAACATGGACATGTTATACTTTGTTAAAATCAGAATCATACAAGGTTTCCAATCTGCATGTTTGAGGGACCCAAAGAAAAATCCTTGAGACACTGTCCTTTCAACTCCCCTAATCACACTTCCTGTAACATCTTCCTGTTTCTCTCTTTGGTGTATACATATGTATAGTTTTGGTTGTTTTGAGTTTCAAATTTACTCTTCAATTTTCAAAGAAAAAAAAATTGTTTTTTTTTTTAAAGAAAATTATTTCTCGTTCAAAAAAACTGAGTCAAAAACCTAAAAAGTGTCGATTATTTTTGTATATTTATCTATAATACAGTAGATTCCAAGAAATACTCCACGCTACAAATATAAAAAATGATTCGGTAAAAGTGCACATACGAAAAGCAGAATGAATTTTATAGATCCAAGCTTAATAAACACCGCTTTATGTACAACAACGAATAAGTGTTTACAATCTATCAATTGAGAAATAGCCATAACTTGAAGCTCGAATGTGTCATAGTTTAAAATTGCAGAGCCGTCCGTCAGAACTTTTTGAGGACGATATTTTTGTGGGATATTTTCGGCCCGATATTTAAAAATGCGTTGCTAAGCATAAGTTTTAGGGTTTATCTGAGTTTGTTTTTTTGTAGCTGGATTTTCCTAATTAGTGGGCATATGTGATTTCTGAGCCGTATAAAAAAAGGAGACATCAGTGCTAGGCTACGCAAGCTAAATTTTTGATTGTGGGACGAAAACCCCTTTTTCGGGGTTTCATAAGATGGTGGGCAGCTATGCAGTACTGTATAACCGTTAATATTATTAACGGTTAGGGATATCGGACTGACTATCTTAGAATTTACGATCAATGGCATTCTTACCCTATTTGGACCAATACTGTTTTTTCGCGGCACAGAATGGTAGAAATCGACACTTCGTCGCGACATGATCTCTTTTGTTACTTAATAGGGCACATGAGCAGTCAGTTTTCGTTTCGGTTATCCCGATCCCAGTACTCTGTTGTCAGTAACTTGCGACAGCCGTAAATAAAATATATATATATATATATATATATATATATATATATATATATATATATATATATATATATATATATATATATATATATATATATATATATATATATATATATATATATATATATATATATATATATATATATATATATATATATATATATATATATATATATATATATATATATATATATATATATATATATATATATATATATATATATATATATATATATATATATATATATATATATATATATATATATATATATATATATATATATATATATATGTATATATATATATATATATATATATTTATGTATAAATATATATATATATATATATATATATATATATATATATATATATATATATATATATATATATGTATATATATATATATATATATGTGTGTGTGTGTGTGTGTGTGTGTGTGTGTGTGTGTGTGTGTGTGTGTGTGTGTGTGTGTGTGTGTGTGTGTGTGTGTGTGTGTGTGTGTGTGTGTGTGTGTGTGTGTGTGTGTGTGTGTGTGTGTGTGTGTGTGTGTGTGTGTGTGTGTGTGTGTGTGTTTTTGTGTGTGTTTGTGTGTGTGTGTCTTTGTGTGTTTGTTTTTTTTTTTTTTTTTTTTTTTTTTTGTTTTTTTGTTTTTTTGTTTTTTTTGTTGTGTGGGTGTGTGTGGGGGGGGGTGGAGGTGTTGGTGTTTTTTTATATATATATATATATATATATATATATATATATATATATATATATATATATATATATATATATATATATATATATATATATATATATATATATATATATATATATATATATATATATATATATATATATATATATATATATATATATATATATATATATATATATATATATATATATATATATATATATATATATATATATATATATATATATATATATATATATATATATATATATATATATATATATATATATATATATATATGGAAGTATTATAGAAACCAGGTCTTCTGATGCATGTGTTGCTATCGAAACTCCGTATTTTACCGTATCTACTTTTTATTCACAAGGTTTGCCCTTTATCTTCCGTTCATTATCATATAAAAGAATATGCTGAAATAAAATAAAAGTACAGACACGAAAAGAAGGAGACAACAACGGAGCCCACCCCATGCCAAGGGTACCATAACATAAGTACAAAGTACGCCCAAAATATTCTATTCATCAATCCTAATATCCATGAAAAAGTAATTTTCTAGATATAATTTTTCAACGAATCATGACTCTTTAAAGTTTGAGAATTTCCACTAAATTGAGTGTTTGCAACATGAGGGATGTGATATTTATATTGAAATCTAGCGTGTTTGATTTAATTGGGGGAAGGGACATTTCTTTGAACGGATGAGATGGACAGGAGAAAAGGGGGTCAGTATTTTTACTTGAATCATAGAAATAATTTGCTGAAGTCGGAACACCATAAAACTACCTTGCAGTGTGCCGGTCTTCTAGTTGTCTGAGGTGAAGTATATTCAGGAACAGATATAATGTTGATTAGGCGATGAACAAAAGCACTTAGAATTCTAACATTCTTATTCTGTATTGCCTGAAGGAGTTGTAGATGGGCAGGGAGACAGTCCCAAAATTGGGAAAACTGATTAAACAAATAGTAATTTTGGTAATAAAGTGACTTCATGAGTGCTTTATCGTAATCAGCCTTCTGAAAATAACCTTTGTATAAGCTCAGATTTATTACCATGAAGGCTCTGATATTGACATATACCAATAGAGTAGAGATCATATGTTGCTAAAGATGGCAATTCTACTTTTTGCAATGTGAAGCGGTTGGAACCGGTAGTGTATTCAACAATCAAAGTCATGATAATTACAAGAATGAGTATTCAAAGCTGCAATATAGTTCATACACCTCTCACCCAATCTTCCAAAAAAGTTTATAAAGATTCTAGCCATCATTTCTGTTCCATAAATAGAATCTGGCTCTGGTTGGAAGCTCTCTTTAACAAGTGAAAAGATGGCTTCTGGTGGGCACTTTGTTTCGTAGATCATCGTATATGCGACTTGCTACTTGTTACTTTGCGACTTGTTACTTTCTTCTACTCTTTAGAGGCCAGGAACTCCTTCAGAGGAGGGTAAGAGATTGGCCATACTAATTGTCTCGTAATTTTAGGGACGTGCTGAACCAGAGCTTGAAATATCTATAGAATTATTAAAGAAGGGCCATATCCTTGATTTACGTCTTCAGAGAAATTTATTGCCAGACACATTTGTTGAAATTTACCAGAATAATGGAACATTGGTGAAAAGGCAACCAAAAGAACAGGTAATACCACTAGATCCGATTGTTTATTTTTTTATGATCTCTGCTAATTTCTTTTGAAAGTGTTTATGTTTCCATGAGAAAACACAAAATTCCTTTCCCACATGTTTGTTATCTTAAGATATGTTGAGTGCATTTGGAGATGTTGTTAGGTACTTAAACTTTGTAATTTAGACTGAGTTTCATTATTTACGACTTCCATTGGCGTGAAGTATCTGATGCTTCATAAATATTGAATGGTTTTGTTGCATTGCGTTATAGGAATGCGTTTTATTTAAATTTAGCTTATTTGCAAGCCTTATGCTTACCAAGTGTCGGCCTCTTATCTGAAAATTTTAATATGTGGATCATCCTTGTTGGGATCTTTTTACAAAAATTAATAACTTTCTATGAATCAGTATCTATAAGATTCATCTACTTAATACAGGCATATATTCAGCAGGTGGCTCCTGTTCGTGGACCTCCAAAGTTTCGCGATCTTCCCCATATTTCCATTTACTGTGCCTAACATTTGAGCTACAATGCAATATTTAAATTTTTCAGGAGAAAAACTGCATAAACTTTACTAACATTAGTAAATATTAACCGATAATAAAACTATGCCAGTTAAAAACGAAAAGAAAATAATTAAAAAAAAAATTTTCGGAAAAGAAGTTTTTCATACTTCTTTCTTGCAAAGTGCTTTTTAAAATTAAGGAATAGAAAGGGCTGGATAGACAGGATTTTTCAAGTAAAAACGACTAAATTTTCCATATGTCTGTTGTTTACGACAGCTATTGAACTTGAATGTGAACTGTCAGTTTAATATACATTTACTGATATTTAGTAATCAAAATGTTAATATTATTTGATTTATTAAAGTTATGAAAGTAAAAACATTTATATTTTTTTCAGTAAGGTGCAAATTTTGTTCTGTCCTTTTTAAGGCATAGGGGATTTGAGCCCTACTCATGTTAATTTTTGCTCGTTTTGTGTTTGACTTGGTTATTTATTGTAATTTCTGTTCGTTTTGGTTTTCATTTATTTATCGATGCTGATTTGAGGTAGTTTCACGCTTGGTAGATTATTTTTTTTATTTTTTGCTCATTTTTGGTTTAATGGAGTTCTTTACTTTTCTTTGAGAAAGTTATTTTGTTGAAAAAGTTTTTTTAATTAATACTTACAAGAGGGGTTTAAACTCTTGCAACTGCTTGACGGCTTGACCAAGCAGAATATTTTTATCGAGCATCCAAGTGCTACGAATTTAAAATATTTGCCAAAAACATATATTGGAAATATTCTAAGATACTGAGAAAATTTCCCAAACGTCGGCCTAAAAAACTCTCAAAGTGAGTGTTAACCTAAACAGAAATCCTAGCTAGTATTGAACAAAAACTAAGGTTAAGATTAAAAAAAAACCAACAAATTTGCAACTGAAAGTAAAGAGCAGCATCAAAACTTAAAGCGAACAAAAATTGTTCTCTATATGTGAGAGGCTATGCCTTCCTCAATCCTCGCTCTTTACGCTAAAGTCTTAAAGTCCTTAAAAACGCATGACATTCGAATTCAACGGTTCTTGTGTTTGAGCAGTCTTTCTTAAATAATTGCGACAAAAAGAAAAAAGTTTAGCGTATAGAGCGATGGTTGAGGAAGGAGCAGCCACCCCCTAATATACGAATAATTTCTGTTCGTTTTAGGTTTTAATGTTGCTCCTTACTTTCAGTTGAAAAAAACTCGTTTTATAATTTAATTTCTGACAGTTTTTAAGAACATACCAGGATATCTGCTCCCCCCAGTGTGGAATTTTCCCTGAGAAATTCCCTCGTGGAACTTTGGCTCCCCACGAAAAGCTCTCCCTATGGAAAATATCCCTTAGAAAATTTCCGTATATTACCCAATAACAAATATTATATGTGGACAATGTCCAAATTGCTTAACTTACAGCCCTTTCCCCACGGACTATAAGGGGTCATTTTATCCCTAAGGGCATAGTCATTGGACCTTTTAACTATGGTGAATCAAATGGCTATCTCAATATTTTGATCAGATGGCTAGTTGCCCTGCAATATTTTTGGCCACTTAAAAACTGGCACTAGAACTTTTGATTATCGTTCAAATGAGTCTCCCAATCCTCTAGGATCACTGGTTCAATTCAATCATCTCTGAGAAACAACAAATAAATACGCATCCGTGATCTTTCTTCTGGCAAAAAAAAGCAAAATTCCTATTTTTTGTATATAGGAGCTTGAAACCTCTGCAGTACGGTTCTCTTATATGCTAAATCTTTTGATGTGATTTTCATTAAAATCGCTGTATTTTTTTTTTTTTGGGGGGGGGTCTCCCCTTTTTGAAAATTGGGCAACTTTTGTCAGGCTGGTAACTTTGGTAACATTAAACTCATACCGGGACTCCTCCCCTTTCCTCTCCCACATAGGTCACATCAGATTTAGGTCCCCATAAGGCTTAACTAGGAAATTGGCTTTTACTTCCCACTACTTTTGGATGAATTCTGAGCCCTTTTTCTGGTAGATGTTCTGATGCCATGAATCTAGGGATCCCTTCCTCCTGTAGGGTATGAGTGTTTCTTGGATCCGCGATTACCTTACTGGAAGAACGCAAAGAGTCATAATAGGCAGTAACGCCTTCTCACCAATACAGGTTGAAAGTGGAGCTTCTCAGGGAGCTACTTAGGTCCTGTAGATCATGCTTTTTGCCAAAGAAACAAACAATGTTATCATATAACACCCTAACGATGGGTTAAACCAACGCGAATAAACCGTACCAGATTCTCAATCATAGGCAGCGCAATCGCGCTGCCTATGTAAAGTAAAGAATGATGTTAGCACAATGTATTTTTTTTTTTGTTTTTTTTCCATACCAGGGCACTTCGTATCGAAGGAGTTGTCGTAGAAACTTCGAAAAGGGCTAATTCGATTCAAAATTGGATTGGCTTGTGCCCTTTTTAATAGTCGAAAGTGAGTGGAAGACAACTAACACCCCTTCCTTGCCCACCATTTCCCCAAACACATCCAATAAAAATTTTGAGATAGCCATTTTGTTCAGCGTAGTTGATTTCCAAATAGAAAATATGTTTTTGAGGAGGACACTCCTCCATAACCCTCTGGGCAAGGGTTTTAAGTCATGCCCTGGGGGCATATAAGACCGATGTTGACACAATTTATTATTTATTATTTTTTTCCTTTAGACCAGGGCACTTCGTATCGAAGAAGTTGTCGTAGAAACTTCGAAAAGGGCTCATTCAATTGGAAATTGGAGTGGCTTGTGCCCTTTTTAATAGTCGAAAGTCATTTAAAGGCAACTAACACCCCTTCCACGCCCACCATTTCATCAAACTCATCTAATCAAAATCGCTATTTTGTTCCACGCTATTTAAAGTTCTGGAAGTTTTACCTTGGGACAGGACATTCCCCCCACAGTCTTCAGTGAAAGGGTTATAAGTTATGCCCTGGGGGCATATAACGTTCTTATTGAAATCCATGTCGTAGAAACTTAAAAAGGCCTCATTCAATTGGAAATTTAAAGGGCTAGTGCCCTTTTTAATAGTCGAACGTGATTTGAGGGCACCTAACCCCCCTCTCACGCCCACCTTTTCCCCAAACACATACAATAAAATTTTTTGGATAGCCAAGTTGTTAAACGGAATGCAAAGTTTTGGAAATTAGGTCTTTAAGGATGACAACCCCTCCCCCCACAGTTCTCATAGTAAGGGGCCTCAGTTACGCCCTGGTGGCATATAAGGTTTTTATAGAAAGCGATTTTGTAGAAACTTCAAAAGGGTCTCATTCAATTGGAAATTGAAAGGGCTAGTGCCCTTTTTAATAGTCGAAAGTGATTGAAGGGTAACTAAACCCCCTCTCAGGCCCACCATTCTCCCAAACACATCCAATCAAAATTTTGAGATATTCATTTTGGTCAACGTAGTTGAAAGTTCTCGAAGTTAAGTCTTTTAGGATGATAACCCCCTCAGAGCCCTCAGTGTAAGGGTTGTAAGTTATACCCTGGGGGCATATAAGGTTTATATATAAAGCTGTTGTAGAAATTTCAAAAAGGGGTCATTTGATTGGAAATTGAAATTGCCTTTTTTAATAGTCGAAAGTGAGTGGAGAGTAATTAAACCCAGCCCTGAGGGCAAGGGGTGTAAGTTATGTCCTGGGAGCATATAATGTTTTTATTGAAAGTGTTGTCGTAGAAACTTCAAAAGGGCTCATTTGATTGTAAATTGAAAAGGCTAGTGCCTTTTTTAATTGTTGAAAGTGATTGGAGAGTTACTTACGCCCCTCTCACGCCCACCATTTCCCCAAACACATCCAATCAAAATTTTGAGATATCCATTTTGTTTAACGTAGTTGAAAGTTCTAGAAATTAGGTCTTAGAGGATGACAATCGGGCTCATTCGATTGGAAATCTAACGGCCTAGTGCCCTTTTTAATAGTCGAAAGTGATTGGAAGGCTTGATATTTTTATAGACAGCGCAATCGCGCTGCCATAATAAAGAATGATGTTGGTTCAAAATTTTGAGATAGCCATTTTGTTCAGCGTAGTTGATTTCCAGATAGAAAATATGTTTTTGAGGAGGCTACTCCCCCACAACACCCAGGTAAATTGAAAGGGCTAGTGCCTTTTTTAATAGTTGAAAGTGATTGGAGAGTTACTAACGTCCCTCTCACGCCCACCATTTCCCCAAACACATCCAATCAAAATTTTGAGATAGCCATTTTGTTTAACGTAGTTGAAAGTTCTAGAAATTAGGTCTTAGAGGATGACAATCGGGCTCATTCGATTGGAAATCTAACGGCCTAGTGCCCTTTTTAATAGTCGAAAGTGATTGGAAGGCTTGATATTTTTATAGGCAGCGCAATCGCGCTGCCATAATAAAGAACGATGTTGGCACAATTATTATTATTATTATTATTTTTTCCATACCAGGGCACTTCGTATCAAGATTCAAGATTCAACAACTTTACTAAAAATGATTCATGCCGGCTTGACGACCGGTTACAAATAAAGCACATATATACTTGAAAAACGCAACCAGTACACATTTACTAAATTATAAAACTAACCAAATCATCACTGAAATAAACACTAATAAAGAACGATAAAAAAAGGGAAATAATAATAATTACTGAATAATAAATTATGAAAAAAAATAACAAAAAAAAATAATGTAATAAAACGAATATATTAATAACAGAACAAAAAACAAAATTACTTAATTTGTCCTTTCTCGTCTTCCAGCCCCACACTCACCAACCGCCCGCAAGGAGATGCTTCTTTAATTTCGAAAAGGATGCTTCTTTAATTTAACTTAGAAATTTCGAAAAGGGGTCAACAGGTGGAAATTGGAGTGCCTTTTGCCCTTTTTAATAGTCGAAAGTGATTGGAAGGCAACTAACACCCCTTCCACACCCACCATCCACCAACCAAACACATTAAATCAAAATTTTGAGAGAGCCATTTTGTTCAGCGTAGTTGATTTCCAGATATAAAATATGTTTTTGAGGAGGCTACTCCCCCACAACACCCAGGGCCAGGGTTTTAAGTTATGCCCTTGGGGCATATAAGAACGATGTTGGCACAATGTATTATTTATTATTTTTTTCCTTTAGACCAGGGCATTTCATATCGAAGAAGTTGTCGTAAAAACTTCGAAAACGGCTAATTCAATTGGAAATTGGAGTGCCTTGTGCCCTTTTTAATAGTCGAAAGTGGTTGGAAGGCAACTGACACCCCTTACACGCCCACTTTTTCCCGAAACATATACAATCAAAATTTGAGATAGCCATTTTGTTCAGCGTAGTTGATTTCCAGAGAGAAATTATGTTTTTGAGGAGGACACTCCCCCACAGCCCCCAGGGCAGGGGTTGTAAGTTATGGCCTGGGGGCATATAAGGTTTTTATAGAAAGGGTTGTCACAGAAACTTCAAAAAGGGCTCATTCGATTGGAAATTCAAAGGGCTAGTGCCGTTTTTAATAGTCTAGAGTGAGTAAAGGGCAACTATTACCCCTCTCACGTCCACCTTTTCCCCAAACACATCCAATCAAAATACTAAGATAGTTATTTTGTTCAACATAGTTGAAAAGTCCGGGAATTTGGTTTTAGAGAGTGGTAACCCCCCACAGTCCTCAAGACAGCGTTTGTAAGTTATGCCCTGGGGGCATATAAGGTTTTTATAGAACGTTTTATGGTAGAAACTTCAAAAGGGCTCATTTTATTGGAAATTGAAAGGGCTTATGCCTTTTTTAATAGTCGAATATGATTGGAGAGCGACTGAAGCCCTTCTCACGCCCACCATTTTCCCAAACACATCAATCAAAAGTTTGAGATGGCTATTTTGTTTAACGTAGTTGAAAGTTCTGGAAATCAGGTAACGATTACAACCACGCTAACCGCCCTTAGTATAAGGGTTGTAATTTATGCCCTAGGTGTATATAAGGTGTTTATAGAAAGCGTTGTCGTAGAAACTCAAAAAGGGCTTATTCGATTGGAGATCAAAAGGCCTAGAGCCCTTTTTAATAGTCGAAAGATATTGGAAGGCTTGACATTTTTATAGTAAAGATCGATGTGCGCATAATGTATTATTTTTTGTTGTTGTTATTGTATAGACCAGGGCACTTCGTATCGAAGGAGTTGTCGTAGGAACTTCGAAAAGGGCTCATTCGATTGAAAATAGGAAGGGCTGATGACCTTTTTAATAGTCGAAAGTGATTGGAGGGCAACGAATCCCCCTCCCATGCCCACCCTGCCATTTGTCCATAATGTTTAAAAACTAAATGCTGCCTTAAGATTAAATCAAAATGCACTGTGTTCATGCTAATACTCAATGAGACATCTCAGCAGTATCCCAAGAACGACTGAGGGTATTATGTTCAAACTTTCGGGGCTACTTCTGCTCTTAAAATTTAACCAGATCAAAATAGCGTAGGTGTATCTAAGCTATCAAAGAAAGTAAATAGATTTTTTTGCGAATGGTCTCAAGTTTTCCATCTCAGGTCAACTAGAGGAGGCATGAAACTAAATTTAACACTACTATTTGTGTCCAGATTTTTAAAAGGGTGTATGTTGTTAAAAATTGCTGAAAATTTTTCTCCAGCATACAAATAGAAGGCCAAATTATAAAGTCTTAAAAAACGAAAAGAGTAGGAATGACAGTGCCAGCGCAGACGGGAGTTTACAACATTGCCAGATAAGAAAAGTACTATTTAGTACTTTAAGTACCTCGTTCTAGACCTGTTTGATGGTTATATGGTTTGATGGTTTGATGGTTATTTTGATGTTATGTTATGTTTTTTATGTTATGTTGATGTTATGTTATGTTGGTTATGTTATGTTAATGTTATGTTATGTTGGTTATGTAATGTTAATACTTTTTGATGGTTATTGTTGGTTATGTTATGTTGTTTGATGGTTATGTTAGGTTAATGTTGTTTGATGGTTATGTCATGTCGATGTTATGTTGGTTATGTTATGTTAAAGTTGTTTGATTGTTAGTGTTGTTATGTTATGTTGATGTTGTTTCATGGTTATTTTAATGTTATGTTATTTTGATGTTGTTTCATGGTTATTGTTGTTATGTTATTTTGATGCTATGTTGGTTATGTTATGTAATATTTTTATTTGGGTGGCTCTCGACTTTGTTCAGTATAATACACAAGTACCATTTGAACAGTGTTGTAAGGTCCCCTAGTTAAACCCCCAAGGGCCTCCCCCCCAATTTTTGCCCCCCCCCCAGTTTTTTTAATAATTTTTTTTTGCGTGATTGAGACACAGAAGTGCCCCCCCAACTTTTTTGGCCCCCCTCATTTTTTAATACTTTTTTTGTGTGATTGAGACACAGAAGGGCCCCCTCCTCCTCCCAACCTTTTAGCCCCCCCTATTTTTTTAGGACTTTTTGCGCAATTGAGACATAGAAGGGCCCCCCACCCTCCAAATTTTTAGCCTCCCCCCTCCATTTTTTTAATACTTTTTTTGCGAGATTAAGACACAGAAGGCCCCCCTTCCCCCAAACTTTTGGGCCCCCTCCGTTTTTTTATATTTTTTTTAAAGTTTTTTTAAACTTTTTTACATGTCTTCGAATGAGATAAAACGTACTTAAAACATAAAAAATTCACATTGAATATTTTCGAAACTCAAAATGAGAATGGTGTAGGTATGTTAGTAATGAGTTTTACAATTAGAAAAATAATGTTTATAGTAGCACTTTTTTTGGAATGAATTTTTTTGGACTTAGAAATTATTAAACTTTTTTTTACGTATCTTAAAATGACATGAAATATGCTTGCGGCTCTACCATAGAGTGGCGCGCCACTCTAAGTGAACCTAAATTCACCCAACTTTTGCATGTCTCTCTCACTATAACTATGTGTCTGAGTGGGTGTACTACCATCTATAATCGCTCTAAACTAAATTCAACAGACATTTTTTCATAATTTCTTGACTGAAATCTCTGTATTGTGTATCCAAGAGGCGAATTCAAGAAAGAGTTTGTTACTTATTTACTTACAATTTTTTTTTCATAGTTTCATGAATGGAATTTCTGTATCAAGAGGTGAATTCAAAAAGAGTTTGTTACTTACAATTTTTTCATAATTTCATGAATGAAATTTCTGTATTGTGTATCCAAGAGGTGAATTCAAGAAAGAGTTTGCTACTTACTTACAATTTTTTCATAATTTCTTGAATGTATTTTCTGTATTGTGTATCCATGAGGCGAATTCAAGAAAGAGTTTGGTACTTACTTACAATTTTTTCATAGTTTCTTGAATGAAATTTCTGTAATGTGTATTCAAGATGTGAATTCAAGAAAGAGTTTGATACTTAATTATAGTTTCTCCGTAATTTCTTGAATTAAATTTCTCTACTATGCATCTAAGAGGTGAATTCAAGGAAGAGTACGTTACTTTCTTACAATTTTTTCATAGTTTCATGAATGCCATTTTTGTATTGTGGACCCAAGGAATGAATTTAAGAAAGACTTTGTTATTTACTTACAATTTTTTCTTAGTTTTTTGAATGAAATTTCCATATTGTGTATCCAAGAGTTTGTTACTCTTTGTATTCAAGAAAGAGTTTGTTACTTACTTACAATTTTTTCATTATTTCTTGAATGAAATTTCCATGTTGTGTATCCAAAAGGTGAATTCAAGAATGAGCTTGTTCCTTACTTACAATTTTTCATAATTTCTTGAAAGAAATTTCTGCATTGCGCATTCAGGAGATGAATTCAATAAAGAGTTTGTTAGCTACTTACAATTTGTTCATAATTTCTTGAATGAAATTTCTGTATTGTGTATTAAAGAGGCGAATTCAAGAAAGAGTTTGTTACCTACTTAAATTTTTTCATAATTTCTTGAATGAAATTTTGCATTTTGGTTCTTACTTACAATTTTTCATAATTTTATGAATGAAATTTCTGTATTATGTATCCAAGACGTGAATTCAAGAAAGAGTTTGGTACTTACTTGCAATTTTTCACAATTTCATGAATAAAATTTCTGTATTGTGTGTCCAAGAGGTGAATTCAAGAACGACTTTGTTACCTACTTACAATTTTTTCATAATTTCTTGAATGAAATTTCTGCATTTTGGTACTTACTTACAATTTTTTCATAATTACATGAATGAAATTTCTGTATTGTGTATCCAGGAGGCGAATTCAAGAATGAGTTTTTTACTTACTTTCAATTTTTTCATAATTTCTTGAAAGAAATTTCTGTATTGTGTATTCAGGAGGTGAATTCAATAAAGAGTTGGTTACCTATATACAATTTTCTCATAATTTCTTGAATGAAATTTCTGTATTGTGTATCGAAATTTCTGCATTTGATTCTTACTTTAAATTTTTTCATAATTTCTTGAATGAAATGTCTCTATTGTGTATCCAAGAGGTGAATTCCAGAAAGAGCTTGTTACTTACTTACAATTTTTCATAATCACATATCAAACAACGGATGATGATAAAGAATTTATTCATTCTGATACATAGATTTTGTCAATGTTATCCGACGTATCCGATGAATGATATCGATAAAGAATGTTAATAAAGAATTAGTTCAGTTTGATACTTAAATTATGTCAGTGTTATCAAACGTATCTGTCAAAAAGACATTGATACAGAATTTATTCACTCTGATACTTAGATTTTCTCAATTTTATCAAGCATATTTGACAAAGCATGTTGATAAAGAATTTATTCACTCTGATGCTTAGATTTTGTGAATGTTATCTGATGTATCTGACAAAGAAGTTGATATAGAATTTATTCACTATGATACTTAGATTTGGTCAGTGTTATCAAACGTATCTGTTAAAAGACATTCATAAAGAATTTATTCACTCTGATACTTAGATTTTCTCAATTTTATCAATCATATCTGACAAAGGACGATGATAAAAAATTTATTCACTCTGACACTATCAAATGTATCTGTCAAATGATATTGATAAAGAATTTATTTATTCTGATGCTTAGATTTTCTCAATTTTATTCACTCTGATACTTAGATTTTGTCAATGTTATCCCAAGTATCTGACAATAGATAGAGAATTTAATCACTCTGACACTTAAGTTTTGATAATGTTAACTGACATTTCCGGTAAATGATGTTAATAAAGAATCTATTCGCTCTGATACTTCGATTTTATCAATTTTATCCCGAGCTATCCAACAATAGAAGTTGATAAAGAATTTATTCACTCTGATACTTAGATTTTGTCAATTTTATCCCATGTGTCTGACAATAGATGTATGCAAATTCCTTTTCTTACATCTCCGATGTTTTAGTGGATATTCTTAACGTCTGAAGTCCTAGCATATCCTAAAAATAATGAAAACAAACAATGTAATGCATAGTATATTTTTAATGAAATAAGGTCATGTAGAATAATAATACAAAAATATATTATGATACATTGTTAATCTCAATGAGCAACTTTGGACATTTTGAATTTGTTCCAAAAAATAGTTCACCATGTTCTCTCTTGATATTGTAGCTATTGTCTTCTCTTAGCTCGTAATCAGTAAAATAATCGTTATCCATTTTGAGTCATACACAATATTTACTAGTGTGTCACCGACAGGTTTGATATGCGTTTCGTCTTTGGTATTATTTGATTCATTGACTGTTTGATCAATGGTAGTAACGTTTGCTGGCACTTTGTTATTCATCGATTCATCTTTATATTCCTGAGTGATATTTTCTGCCATTGCCCTTTTTATTTTTCTGGCAATTTCACTGTCTATTACAACATTATTTTTACATAGGTAACAGTTCCTGCACGTAGACAAGATATGGTAGAAGAGTAGGCCTTTCTTTTCCTCTTTGCTTTCATTTGAATGCTAATACCCGAAAGCTGACGATAGGTTCTACCAATAGGTAGCATGTTACCTATAGCACTAGCAAGAAGATACCCCTCTTCATCAACTATTATTTTATGTTGGCATTCTCTTTGTCTACTAACTTCTCTGGAAATGATACTTTCGCATATCCACCATTTGTATAATTGAATTTCTTTGGTACTCCAAAGAAATTTAATTCCTTACTGTCATGACAATGCACGCATACATTTCCAATAGTGCTACGACTTGTACTTGTATGATAGTTCAAATACTTCTCCTTGTCAGCATTCAATGCTACAATAAATCTAACATGTGAACACATTTCTACTGGTGTGTCACCTAAATCTTCAATATGCCTTTCGTCTTTGGTATTATTAGGTTCATTTTGCAGTGAATTTGCACTTCACTGAAAAAAATATAATTGTTTTTACTTTTATAACTTTAATAAATCAAATAATATTAACATTTTGATTACTAAATATCAGTATATGTATATTAAACTGACAATGCACATTCATTTGTATTTTTTTTCAGTAAAGTGCAAATTATGTTCTGGCCTTGAGAAGGCATAGGGGTTTTGAGCCCAACTTATGTTAAGTTCTGCTCATTTTGAATTTGACTTGGTTATTTATTGTAATTTCTGTTCGTTTTCGGTTTCTTTTATTTATCGATGCTGATTTGTGGTAGTTTCACGCTTGGTAGATTATTTGATTTGATTTTTGATCATTTTTGGATAAATGGAGTTTTTTACTTTTCTTTGAAAAACTTATTTTGTGAAAAAAATTTTTTTGAATTAATTTCTGTTCGTTTTATATTGACATAGTCTTTCCAGGGAAAAAAATAATACTTTAAAACTTTTCGTTTTTTTAAGACTATAGTTTGGCCTGCTATTTGTATGCTGGAGAAAAATTTTCAGGAATTTTTAACAACTTACACCCTTTTAAAGATCTGGACACAAATTAATTTAGTTTCATACCTTCTCTAGTTGACTTGAAATGGAAAACTTGAAACCATTCGCAAAAAATCTGTTTACTTTCTTTGATAGCTTGGATACACTTACGCTATTTTGATTTGGTTAAATTTTAAGAGCAGAAGTAGCCCCGAAAGTTTGAACATAATACCCTCAGTCGTTCTTGGGATACTGCTGAGATGCCTTGTTGGGAATTAGCATTAAAGTGGTGGGCGTGAGGGGGGGGTTAGCTGCCCTTCAATCACGTTCTATTATTAAAAGGGCACTAGCCCTTTCAATTTCCAATTGAATGAGCCCTTTTTGAAGTTATATGCCCCCAGGGCATAACTTATAACCCTTGGCTGTGGGGGGGGGGGAGTGGTGCTCATCCTTAAAGACCTAATTTCCAAAACTTTCAACTACGTTGAATAAAATGGCTATCTACAAATTTTGATTGGATGTGTTTGGGGAAAAGATGGGCGTGAGAGGGGCGTTAATTGCCCTCAAATCACTTTCGAAACGTTCAAAAAGGGCACTAGCCCTTTGAATTTCCAATCGAATGAGCCCCTTTTCAAGTTTTTACGACAAAGATTTCAATAAAAACTTATATACCCCCAGGGCATAACTTATAATCCTTGCCCTGAAGACTTTGGGGGGAATGTTCTAATCAAAGGTATAATTTCCTGAACTTTAAACTGCGTCGAACAAAATGGCTATATCAAAATTTTTATTGGATGTGTTTGGGGAAATGGTGGGCCTGGAAGGGGTCTTCGTTGCCTTCCAATCACTTTTGACTTTTAAAAAGGGCACTAGCCATTTCAATTTCCAATCGAATGAGCTATTTTGAAGCTTCTACGACAACGCGTTCTATAAAAACTTTATATGCCCCCAGGGGATAACTTACAACCCTCGCCCTGAGGGCTGAGCGGAAGTGTCCTCCTCAAAAACATAATTTCTATCTGAAATTCAACTGCGCTAAGTCAAATTGCTAGTAATTTTTATTTAATATGTATTGGGAAAAGATGGACGAAAGCGGGAGGCTAGTTGCGCACCATTTCTTTTCGACTATTAAAAAGGGCACTAGACCTTGGAAATTCCAATTGAATTAAACCTTTTTCAAGATTCTACGAAAAATCTTTCAGTAAAAACCTGTGCCCCAAGGGCATAACTTATAACCCTTGCCCTGAAGACTGTACGGGGAGTGTCCTGCTCAAAGGTATAATTTCCTGAACATTAAACTGCGTGGAACAGAATGGCTATCTCAAAATACTGATTGGATGTGTTTGGGGAAATGGTGGGCGTGGAAGGGAGATTAGTTGCCCTCCAGTCCCTTTCCGCTATTAAAAAGGCACTAGCCATTTCAATGTCAAATTAAATTTGGCCTTTTTAAAGTTTCTACGAGAGAGCCTTCTATAAAAAAAACGTATAGGCCCCAGGGTATAAATTACAACCCTTGCCCTGAGGGCTGTGGGGGGGGGGGTTTCATCCTCAAAGGCCTAATTTCAAAAGCTTTCAACTACGTTGAACAGAATAGCCATCTAAAAATTGTGATTGTGTGAGTTTGGGGAAAAGGTTGGCGTACGAGGAGGGTTAGTTGCCCTCCAGTCACTTTCAATTATCAAAAAGGGCACTAGCCCTTTGAATTTCCAATCGAATGATCCCTTTTTCAAGTTTCTACGAAAAAGATTTCAATAAAAGCTTATATGCCCCCAGGACATAATTTATAACTCTTGCCCTGAAGACTGTGGGGGAAATGTTCTAATCAAAGGTATAATTTCCTGAACTTTAAACTGCGTGGAACAAAATGGCTATATGGTGAGCGTAGAAGGGGTGTTAGTTGCCGTCCAATATCTTTCGACTATTAAAAAGGCCACTAGCCATTTCAACATCCAATCGAATGAACCCTTTTTGAAGTTTCTACGAAAACGCTTTCTATAAAAACCCTATATGCCCCCAGGGCATGACTTACAACCCTTTCCCTGAGGGCTATGGGGGAGTGTCCTCCTCAAAAAATAATTTCTATCGGGAAATCAACTACGCTGAACAAAATGGCTATCTAAGAATTTTTGTCGGATGTGTTTGGGGAAAAGGTGGGCGTTAGAGGGGGGTTAGTTACCCTCAAATCACTTTCGACTATTAAAAAGGGCACTAGATCTTTGAATTTTTAATCAAAAGAGCCCTTTTTCAAGTTTCTACGACAAATATTTCAATACAAACTTATGTCCCCAGGGCATAACTTATAACCCTTGCCCTGAAGACTCTACAGGGAGTATCCTGCTCAAGGGTATAATTTACTGAACGTTAAACTGCGTGGAACAAAATGGCTATCTCAAAATTTTGATTGGATGTTTGAGAGGGGTGGATGTGTGATTTGGGCGTGAGAGGGGGGTCAGTTGCCCTTTAATCACTTTCGACTATTGAAAAGGGCACTAGCTCTTTGAATTTCCAATCGAATGATCCTTTTTTAAAGTTTCTATGACAACGCCTTCTATAAAAACCTTATATGCCCCCAGGGCAGAACTTACATCACTTGCCCTGAGGGCTGTGGGGGAGTGTACTCCTCAGAAACATAATTTCTATTTGGAAATCAACTACGCTGAAGAAAATGGCAATCTCAAAATTTTGATTGGATGTGTTTCGGGAAATTGTGGGCGTGGAAGGGGTGTTAGTTTCCTTCCAATCACTTTCGACTATTAAAAAGGGCACAAGCCACTCCAATTTCCAATTGAATGAGCCCTTTTTTGAAGTTTCTACGACAACTTCTTCGATACGAAGTACCCTGGTCTAAAGAAAAAAAAAATAATACATTGTGCCAACATCGTTCTTATATGCCCTCAGGGCATAACTTAAAACCCTTGTGCTGAGGGTTGTGGGGGAGTGACCTCCTCAAAAACATATTTTCTATCTGGATATCAACTACGCTGAACAAAATGGCTATCTCAAAATTTTGATTGGATGTGTGTTGGGGGAATGATGGGCTTTGGGGGGGGGGGCTAGTTGTCCTCCAATCACTTTCGACTACTAAAGAGAGCACTAGCCGTTCCAATTTCCAATCGAATGAGCCCTTTTCAAAGTTTCTACGACAACTCCTTCGATACGAAGTGCCCTGGTATGAAAAATAATAATAATAATAAGCGATTGTGCTGCTTATGATAAGCTAAAATTTGATAAAGATGCTGTGCAAATTCTCAACTCCACATTGTGAAACGTTCGTCTCGCAATTTCAATTTGCACAGCTTTAAAAGATTTTAAAAGACAATAATATGGCCCTTGGTGAGGATTGTCCTAGAGTTTGGTATCAAGTAAAGTTTAAGTCGCAGCTGTCGGAACGGTTTAATCACAGTATAAATATCAAACAGTAGCGAAAATTTGGTTCAGAAACGGAACACATCACATGGCGCGGAAAGGGGAGTTACCAATATGTCAGAGCACTAGGTCTCCGTAATCCCATCGTAATACGCTAAAATTTTGTCATTAATTGTGCGCGAAGGCGGAGTCATGAAGATGTACCGGGAGTAAAACACGATGTATTTAAAATACCAAAATAAAGTTCCTTCTCTCTAAAGATAATTCCGACTCCTATAATTAAGCTAAATCTAGTTTCAAAAATGAAAAATCCTTAATCAGCAAAGAGAAAAAAACCGCAGTTAGCCTCAGACAAAGAACGGCGCTATCCAAGCTTTGGATTTCGCTAAGACAGTGAGCAATAAAAAAGGTGCTACGCACAATATTTCTAAGGAAGTTTAAATGATAAGAACCGTGCGAATGTTTGAATCATCAGAAATTTTTAAAATAATCTATTGGACGAAGGGTTCGCATCCTTGTGCCACTCGGGCCAATGGTGAACCAGTTTTCACAGCGCAGAAAAAAAAACTACATTTGATAGTGGGGAAAAAGTGCTTTTTGGAAATATTCGTATTTGAGAATCAGGACCGCTTAGACAGAATTACTCGGCGTACGACCTTAGCAATTCTTTCATTGTTGTACCTCTGTCACCATTGTTGTCGTTTGAAGTGACTCGCTGCTGTGCACCTAAATATGTAAGTCCCAATAAATCTATTGTTTTTTACCTGTGTTTATTTCACTTTATATGTCTGCATTCAGCCTAGTAGCAGGTAATTACTTCGCTAAATCTCTAAGGACTTTCCCAGGGAATCTGATTTCCAGACAGCTCAAGAAAAAAGAGGCCAAATTTATATGTCTACATATTCTATTTTCTCCCATTAATTGAGGGCAGCGCTAGCCTATCTGACACAATCTTTAGCGCTAAAAGCGGCTCAATCGGAGAACATATAAGGTGTCAGTTCGCAACTTCAAGGTATAATTTTAGACTTGACGCGATCAATCTTCATTACCGCTATTAGGACGACCATAAAACTTTTATTGCTAAAAATGGCACGGTCAGAAATCGGAGGAGAACTTGCAAAGTAATTAGGCTATAAAACTTTTTAATTCAAATTTAATTATTGGAGGGATACAGACATATAAGTAAAGTGATTAGGCCTATAACCACTATACTACGACAGAAAACTCTTCAAAATATCTAATAGGATATAATAGCCTCCCCCAAAATAGGTTAAGTAAAAAAAATAAATTAATTTTTCGATTAAAAAAAAACATGTCGAACGACCTTAACGAGTTATTAATAGTGCAGAAATTGGTCACAAAAAATATAGAAATAGCGAAATCTATACCAGAGTACAATGGTCAACCGAATATTGACGAATTTAATATCCATTTGGCCCAGTTTGTACAACTAACAAAAACAGACCTAGGAGCGTTAAAAGACATGCTCCTACTACAATTAAAACGCCAGGCCTTAACCTTTCTAAAACAGATTGAGCATACCATAGGCAATAACACCAACTTTCCAATAAATACGGTTGATAAATTGTTAAAAGCATTTAAAGATAGGTTTATAGAAACCAGTTCCATAAATAAATTGAAACAGGGAACAGGGAACCTTGACTTTTCACAAAATATAAGAGAATACCTTGATAATATACGCGTTTCTGTAGAGGCAAAATACGTAAGTGGTTCGGGGCAACTGTATGAAAAAGTCATACTAAACACCTTTTTGCAAGGGCTACCCCCAAAACTATATAGAGTGGTAATACCCAAAAATATTCAGACGTTGGATCTCGCAATTCAGGAGGTAGAGCGATTGATCGAAGTCGATACAATGGTCGCAAATCATACTAAAGCAAAAATAAATAGCCTAGGCGATTCAAATGCGAAAATAAACTTCAAGGGCGATCAGGCGTCTCCCAATTTCTTTTCAAAGGATAACTCCCCAGTGCCACAAAGAAATAAAACACAAGAACTCGCTAGGCAAAAAACAGTACGTTTTTAGCCTATCAAACAATACAATTACGAAAATATCCCTGCAATAATAAGATTCTATAATTGAAATCGTGTTTGACATCTCGCGAGAGAGTGCCGTTATGTCCCCAATTGCATACCAAGAATTGCTGACGGTAGTACGCAAAATTATGGCAACCATTTGTTCGGAAGAACAAATTTTAGCGCCGCTGGTGCGCTAAGCTATAACCAGGGAAGATTGCGCCAAGCAGTACCCTACAACACGTACCAACCAAATTTTTATACCCCTCCCCCCAATAGACAAATTAATTACCGATTCGAAAACCCAAATAATCGCCAAAGCCAATATAATGCGAGAATGCTAAATAGAAATTACGAAAATTTGCCGACGGGACATGACCATTTTGCAAGCCAATGGCGTTGGTAGTCAGCACCAGTAAGCGGAACTGACGCAAGACACCCAACTTACCATAATAATATATGGCGAAGGCAGACAGATGTAAATCAATTAGATATGCCTACGGAATCTCAATTGTCTGAATATCTATTACAAGCACCGAAACACGAAATAAATCCTCAGGGAAACGTTTCTGGCCCCTCAGAAATATAAATTGGACCCAGAGGGTGCCCGGAATATTTAATAGGTCCAAAACATTGGTAGTGCCGTCTTGTAGTGATATTAATAACAAGTTACCTATATTTAATGATTTTTGTGTAGAAAATGTTTATTTTAAGGCTTTTATTGACTCAGGTGCAACAATTAGTATCATAAACTCTTGCGTATTTAATATGTTGCCTCTGCATATTAGGCGACAGAGGAACCCCAATAATCCCAATTTAACTAGTGTGACAGGGCATAAATTGGATGCAAAAGGTTCAATTTGCCTAAACGTAAAAAGAGACAATAGGATCTTCCAGACAAATTTTATAATATGCGATAACTTTCCATATGAAGCAATCATAGGCGCAAATTTCTTAAGGTCCAATAGAATACTATTAGACGTAGCAAATGAAAGACTTGTCTACCCGGCTAAAATGGGGGAAAAAATTTCTACCTTAAGAAATCGTAACAGAGGTTACGAAGACAACGTAACAGTAAACAAAATTTCCGACGGTATAATGTTGCAATCTTTTGAACCTTATGTCTCGCAAGGAGGAAAAGAAATAATCAGAAACTTGTCGAATTATTCTGAAAGACATTACAGAGATGAAGTAAATTTAAAAAATAAGGGTATTGAATCTGCAAAAATTAAAATAGGAGATATGCGACAGTACAGGTCAAACGAAATAAAAAAAATAGCGGAATTATGGAAAAACATAGTAAAACCCAAAGCGACGCCACAAGATACCACAATGGCGCGGCGTAGCACCAGTATGAATTTAATAAACAATGAAAATAAAGAGCAATATTATTGATTCATGACAAGGAAAATAGAATTACCTCCCAAAACGATACAAAAAATCCAAATATCAAAGATTATTGAGCCAGTGGTTAGCAAATCCAAACTATGGCTTGCGACCCCATCTAAAACACCTGAGATTGAGTTATGCGACGAACATATTATATCCTATGACAAAGGAGAAGGATTTATTTGGGTAACTAATAACCACGAAAATGATACAATTACAATTAAAAAGGGGACGTGTTTAGTTCAAATCCAGGTTTTAACGGAGAATGATTTAAATACATGGGAAAATCCTAAAAGGAACATAGTTAACGGTATTAAAACTTCAAATAAAAAATATCCTTTAATTAAATCGCAATTTTTAAACAAATTTAATATGGATAATATTACGTACTTGTAAATTAAGAAAAAATTATGCGAATTTTTATGGAATTTTAAATTTGTGTTTTCTGCATCTTAATATGACATCGGGCTGATACCGTTTTATGAACACTCAATTTTAACGACCGGTAATCCTGTAGCGAAACAGCCATATCGTGTGCCATATAAGCACAAAGAATGGTTAAAAAAAATCCATGAATTAGAAAAAATGAAATTATATGCCCAAGTATAAGTACGTATAGTGCACCAGTGATCTTGGTACCAAAACAAAATGGAGATCTTAGACTCGTAGTAGATTACAGAGCACTCAACAAACAAGTAGTTAGCAATAAATTTCCTCTACCAAGAATAGATGAAATTCTTGACTCAATTTCAAGCAAAAACAAAATTTTTACTTCTTTGGACCTCACCCAAGGCTACCAACAAGTGAAAATAGCCGAAAAGGATGTCCATAAAACTGCATTTTCAGCATCTGAATGTGGTTCATATGAATACTTAAGGGTACCATTTGGACTGAAAACAAGTTCAAGCGCGCTAGGTAGACCCCTATTGCACCTGTTAAGAGGATTAAAGAATATAATTCATTTTGTTGATGATGTTATATGCGTGAGAGAAAACACTGAACAACACTTAGCAACATTACCTAAGGTGTTCGAGAAGTTCAGACGAGGCAATTTAAAATGTTGGCCTGATAAAGTAAATTTATTTCAACCTAAAATTAAATTTTTAGGAGTAGTAGTAACACAAGGAGAGATATCCCCAGACCCTGATAAAATAAAATGTGTTGAAAACCTCAAACCCCCTAGAACTATGAAAGAATTAAGAGGAATTTTAGGTCTTACTGGCTACTTTAGAAAATTTGTGCGCAATTACGCCCAAATTGCAAAACCCCTCACGGAATTAACTAAAGAGAACTCCCAAAATGTTACCTGGTCCCAGGAAGCTCAAACTTCCCTAGACCGTCTCAAAACGGCACTCACTTCTGAACCAATTTTATCACTTCCTGATTTCGAAAATGGGGAATTTGTGGTTACAACGGATGCTAGTTCAAAAGGCATTGGGGCTATTCTTTAGCAAATAATTCCCATAGGAAACCCTGATCCTTTACAAGGGCCTTCCAATAAAAAAAAATAGAAAAAGTTATATGCTATTCGAGTAGAACCTTATCAAAAGGCGAAAGTAGTTATTCCGCCACAAACTTAGAATTATTATCTATAATCCACCACTTGGACAAGTTTAGACACTATTTAATTGGTAAAAAATTTATCCTTCGATCAGACCATAAAATCTTGCAGTACCTGCGCATATTTGAAAAACCAATGGGCATTTTAGTTAGATTGATTATGAAAATTCAAAACCTCCATTATGAATTTAAACATTTAAAAAGTAAACAAAACGCAGCTTGCGAGTTTTTGAGCAGATACCCAGAAAACATTCCGTCGGAAGCTGAAGAAAATGAAGTTAACGCTATCAACGCTAAGAGCAAACATGGACGTAAGAAAAACAAAGTCAAAGACAAAGTAAAGGAAAATAAGGTTAACTATTGTCCCCTGTCGTTAGAAAATATAAAAAGAAAGCAAAAAAAGGACGAAATATGTTTGGCGCTTATTAATTATTTTGTGAATGACGATGCGTTACCGGATAAATTCAAAACTCTTAGAAAAGAGATAGATAATTTTTACTATGATCTTGAGGAAGAAATACTGTGTAGAATCGTGACTGCTGGGACAAAAAGAAACCAAACTTCATTAATACCTGTATTACCACAAAACTTAATAGTGCCTGCATTTGAATATTTTCATTCAGATATGGCGCTATCGGAGAACTTATAAGGTGTAAGTTCACAGCTTTAAGGTACGATATTAGATTTGACGCGGTCAATATTTGTTACCGCAACCAAGCCCAGTCCTTTCTTTTACAGCCACATTAATAACCATAGTAAAAATTCCACCGCTACAAAGATAGGCTTTTGACTCATGTGTCTCAAAAATCTTTAATGGAAAGTATAGGTATTTTCGCTACTGTTTAATATTTATACTGAAAATTTAATGATTAAACCTTTCTTGCCGACTGCAGTTGGCGAATGCGTAGCTTACACCTTCCAAGTTTACAGTTTCGGAGAGTTAGGATTTGATGAATATTTTCAGAATTGTCCATCGAACTGATGGGCCTGAGTATGTTCTTCAGATTCTCACATTGTAGATGCATATCTGGACGCCCAAAACGCCCATGATTGAGGTCCGACACTCCCTTTTGGTAGATGTTATGACTACAACTTAAGAACATCGCATGTATTAAGAACTCTAAACTGTGATCCAGAACTCTTACTCTTATTTTCCCCTATGTTTGGCTGAAATCTCAGAACCTCTTCTATTAGATATCCTTATGACAAAAATTTAGGACACCCGTTCCTTTCCGTCATGGAGAGTTGAGTTCCGGCTCCCCAAAAGACATTGCTAGGGCCGACAACCTCTTGCGGCAAGTGTGAAAGTGGCAAGACTTGGACCCCTTCTTCTTCTTACCTGGAAGTAGGATTGCAGCTGAACTTCGTTGAATCTCCTCTTGATAATGACATTGCAGAAACATCGGCGTCAGCAGGTTTCAAGTTCCCCTAGAAGCCCAAAAATTGAGCGTAATGTCTCCCATCTACTGTCGTCTCTTTTCATGCTCTAAAGTAATAGCCGAGAGCCGATACACACTTGGCGTGCTTTACCGAGTGTTTTTTTTGCCGTTGCTACTCTACTGGGTACACACTTGGCGGTAAACATTCTACCGTCACATCATCAGTCGATCATAATAGATCTGAAACCATGATCTGAAAAATAGATCACAAATCATAAATAGATCTGAAACTTTCAATTTTCATTGAAAATAATTTTAAAAAATGATATCCCCCCCTCTGCATATAAAAAGATACCTTGTATGCCCCCCTATGTTTTTATGAATTTATTACACGTACAGGCATGGGGGGGGGGGGTGTGCCCGTTAAACTAGAAACTATTTTGAAAACCAATAGGTACAAATTTTCTTAATGTAAAGGAATTCAAATTTTGTTTAAATAGTATTTAGTTTAGGGCACATAAATTGAATTAACATTCATTTTTAATTTATTTATGATATATAGGCTTTGATTTGTTCAGGGTCGAAAGCACGGGACAATTTGGGCCCAATTAAACTTCCTTTAATTTCTGGGCACTTCCTAGTCAAATTATCTAGCTTTTTTCTTTTTTTTTACAATCGTCCTCTCCCTTCCCAGGAAAAGAAATTCATTCACGACTTCAAATTTTTTCATGATATACTCCTACCACTTTTAACAACTGGCCCCAAAACGGTTGTCCGACATGGACAATCTTTTGCAATCTATCATCCTTCATCCGCAGAACGTGCCCTAGCCATCTCAACCTTTCTCTCATTATAGCCTTAGAAAGCGAGATTGAACCATAAATTGATTAACTGGATTGAATTGAGGGCTTTCCCTGATGAAAGCTCTGACGAGGATACACTGGGTATAAAAGATTGCAGCTGTTCCAGGACTGTGAAATCATTTGGCGTCTCTGCTTCAACAAAAGTTCCTTTCTCTGTGCCTATCCCCGCCAGGAAAGTATTTGCTTGTGTGGCCTCATAGTGGACCTTTTACTAATTTTCCTAACCAAAACTGTAACTGTTAACGGCGCTGCATGGTGACCTTGAGGAGTGGCGCCCCTCAAGGAAATTATACCGCAGTAAAAGACACAGTATTTGCACTGGATTCCGATTTTTAGGATATATTCTCTACAAACACACTCTCTAATCAGCGGCCCTCAATTCAATCCAGTTAATCAATTTATGGTTCAATCCCGCTTTCTAAGGCTATAATGAGAGAAAGGTTGAGATGGCTAGGGCACGTTCTGCGGATGAAGGATGATAGATTGCAAAAGATTGTCCATGTCGGACAACCGTTTTGGGGCCAGTTGTTAAAAGTGGTAGGAGTATATCATGAAAAAATTTGAAGTCGTGAATGAATTTCTTTTCCTGGGAAGGGAGAGGGCAATTGTAAAAAAAAAGAAAAAAGCTAGATAATTTGATTAGGAAGTGCCCAGAAATTCAAGGAAGTTTAATTGGGCCCAAATTGTCCCGTACTTTCGACCCTGAACAAATCAAAGCCTATATATCATAAATAAATTAAAAATGAATGTTAATTCAATTTATGTGCCCTAAACTAAATACTATTTAAACAAAATTTGAATTCCTTTACATTAAGAAAATTTATACCTATTGGTTTTCAAAATAGCCTCTAGTTTAACTGCCCCCCCCCCCATGCATGTACGTGTAATAAATTCATAAAAACATAGGGGGACATACAATGTATCTTTTTATGTGCAGAGGGGGGGGGGATATCATTTTTTGAAATTATTTTCAATGAAAATTGAAAGTTTCAGATCTATTTATGATTTGTGATCTATTTTTCAGATCATGGTTTCAGATCTATTATGATCGACTGATGATGCGACGGTAGAATGTTTACCGCCAAGTGTGTACCCAGTAGAGTAGCAACGGCAAAAAAAAAACTCGGTAAAGCACGCCAAGTGTGCATCGGCTCTCGGCTATTACTTTAGAGCATGAGAAGAGACGACAGTATATGAGAGACATTACGCTCAATTTTTGGGCTTCTAAGGGAACTTGAACCCTGCTGACGCCGATGTTTCTGCAATGTCATTATCAAGAGTAGATTCAACGAAGTTCAGCTGCAATCCTACTTCCAGGTAAGAAGAAGAAGGGGTCGAAGTCTTGCCACTACAAACACACTCTCTAATCAGCGGCCATAAAAAAAAAAAAAAAAAAAAAAAAAAAAAACACGCCGAGCGTGTACGCTTCCATTTAGCTCCATAGGCCACCATCTCGACGTAAGGGTTAAAATGAACGACCGTTTATTTTGTCGTTCGTTTATTGTAGTGACAATGGACAGCTGCATTGCCGCCGTCGACATGTGTTTTACTGATTTTTTTTTTACACCCAATGTGTACGTCGCAATACTATGCTATATACCTCTAAGAAACGCTCGGTAAAACAAAAGCTTGGTACAACAAATGCTCGGTAAAACCAAAACGTCATACGTGTCTCGTGTCTATGGGTAGGCTACTTGATCAGTTTTCATTTGATTTTAGTTAGCTATTGGGAATCCTCTATTAATGATTAACAGTGCCAATTGGAGGAACTTTTACTTAAAAGGCGCGCTTTGAAATCAATATAGGTCTGGAAGAATTAAATAAAAGGAATGAGACATTCATCTGGAAAATATTTTCCACGAAGCTTCACAGAAAAAATATGGACTTCATCTATAGTAGAATGCTAATAATGAATTCTACGACTTTATGTTCCTTTCCGTGCTATTCTACGACTTTATGTTCCTTGGCACCTTTCCAAGGCAGATTACCAGACTGGTTATTGCTATTGACATCAATTGCACATGGAAAAATTTCCAAAGTATGTACTTGACCATGGAAAAAAAGGGTTAAAGTGATTAGCAGTTAAGGTAACCTCAATGGCGTTTGAACAGTGTTGTCAGTTTAAAATAGAGTCTAACGTTATAGTATACTATAAAGTTGATACTAAGAGAGATGTAGATGGCAAGAACAGAATTTTAATAATGGATAGCTTTACTTCTTCGATGTGTTCTGTATAATACACAAGTGGCGTTTTAACAGTGTTGTCAGTTTAAAATAGAGTCTAACGTTATAGTATACTAGAAAGTTGATACTGAGAGAGATGTAGGTAGCAATAAAAGAATTTTAATAATGGATAGCTTTACTTCTTCGATGTGTTCTGTATAATACACAAGTGGCGTTTTAACAGTGTTGTCAGTTTAAAATAGAGTCTAACGTTATAGTATACTAGAAAGTTGATACTAAGAGAGATGTAGATGGCAAGAAAAGAATTTTAATAATGGATAGCTTTACTTCTTCGATGTGTTCTGCATAATACACAAGTGGCGTTTTTGAACAGTGTTGTCAATATAAAATAGAGTTTAACATTATAGTAAACTAAAAAGTTGATACTAAGAAAGATGTTGATGGCAAGAAAAGAATTTTAATAATGGATAGCTTTACTTCTTCGACGTGTTCTGTATAATACACAAGTGGCGTTTGAACCGTGTTATCAGTTTAAAATATGGTCTAAAGTTATAGCATACTAAAAAGTTGATACTAAGAGAGATGTAGATGGCAAGAAAATAATTTTAATAAAGAAATTCAGAACAATCCATATAAATCCTTACATATCAAGTAGTGAGTTATACATGATTATTAACAATCATGTATAATAAGCACCAACGACCCTAACCACCAGGGACTTCAACCCTCCATAGGTCCCCAATCCCCAAACTCGAAGGGCGCCCCCCCTCTCCAACTTCCCCCCTCCCCTCCCCATTTTTTTTTGTTTTTTTTAACATGATATATTTTTTTCAGCTTTTTTTTTTTACATGTCTTCGAATGAGATGAAACATACTTAAATTCAGTAGTATTTTGTCGTGGTTTACCTTGTCACAGTTACATTCTCTTGATTTTCCAAAGTTAATTTTGGGTTTCTTTAATTGAAATGCAAGAGTTGGAATATTTCAGTAGTGTTTTGTCGTGGTTTACCTTGTCACAGTTACATTTTCTTAATTTCTCCAAGTTCATTTTGAATTTTTTCGTTGAAATGCAAGAACTGGAAAATTTCAGTAGTGTCTTGTTGTGCTTTACCTTGTCACAGTTACATTCTCTTGATTTTTTTTAGAGTTCATTTTGGATTTCTTTCGTTGAAATGCAAGAGTTGGAATATTTCAGTAGTGTTTTGTTGTGCTTTACCTTGTCACAGTTACATGCTCTTGATTTTTCAAAGTTCATTTTGAATTTCTTTCGTGAAATGCAAGAGTTGGAATATTTCAGTAGTGTTTTGTCGTGGTTTACCATGTCACAGTTACTTTCTCTTGATTTTTCAAAGTTCATTTTGAATTTCTTTCATGAAATGCAAGAGTTGGAATATTTCAGTAGTGTTTTCTCGTGGTTTACCTTGTCACAGTTACATTCTCTTGATTTTTCAAAGTTCATTTTGGATTTCTTTCCTTGAAATGCAAGAGTCTGAATATTTCAGTAGTGTTTTGTCGTGGTTTACCTTGTCACAGTTACATTCTCTTGATTTTTCAAAGTTCATTTTGGATTTCTTTCCTTGAAATGCAAGAGTTAGAATATTTCAGTAGTGTTTTATCTTGGTTTACCTTGTCACAGTTACATTCTCTTGATTTTTCAAAAGTTCATTTTTGGATATTTTTCTTTGAAATGCAAGAGTTGGAATATTTCAGTAGTGTTTTGTCATGGTTTACCTTGTCACAGTTAAATTCTCTTGATTTTTCAAAGTTCATTTTGGATTTTTACATTCTCTTGATTTTTCAAAGTTCATCTTGCATTTTCTTTCGTGAAATACAAGATTTGGAATATTTCAGTAGTGTTTCGTCGTGGTTTACCATGTCACAGTTAAATTTTCTTGATTTTTCAAAGTTCATTTTGAATTTCTTTCATGAAATGCATGAGTTGGAATATTTCAGTAGTGTTTTACCGTGGTATACCTTGTCACAGTTACATTCTCTTTATTTTTCAAAGTTCATTTTTGATTTCTTTACTTGAAATGCAAGAGTTGGAATATTTTTAGTAGAGTTTTGTCGTGGTTTACCTTGTCACAGTTACATTCTCTTGATTTTTGGAAGGTCATTTTTGGATTTATTTCGTTGAAATGCTAGAGTTTGAATATTTCAGTAGTGTTTTGTCATGGTTTACCTTATCACAGTTACATTCTCCTGATTTTTCAAATTTTATTTATAATTAATTTCATTGAAATGCAACAGTTGTAATATTTCAGTAGTGTTTAGTTTTGGTTCACCTTTTCACAGTTACATTCTCTTGATTTTTCACATTTAGTGTTGTATTTTGACTTTATCTTAATTTTTCAAAGTTCATTTTGAATTTCTTTCATGAAATTCAAGAGTTGGAATATTTCAGTAGTGTTTTGTCGTGGTTTACCATCTCACAGTTACATACTCTTGATTTTCAAAGTTCATTTTGAATTTATTTCGTGAAATGCCAGAGTTGGAATATTTCTGTAGTGTTTTATCGTGGCTTACCTTTTCACAGTTACATTCTCTTGATCTTTCAAAGTTCTTTTTGGATTTCTATCCTTGAAATGCAAGAGTTGGAATATTTCAGGGCAGTTTTGTCGTGGTTTACATTATCACAGTTACATTCTCTTTATTTTTCAAAGTTCATTTTGAATTTCTTTCGTGAAATGCAAGAGTTGGAGTATTTCAGTAGTGTTTTGTCATGGTTTACCCTGCCACAGTTATATTCTCTTGATTTTTCAAAGTTCATTTTGGATTTCCTTCCTTGAAATGCAAGAGCTGAAATATTTCAGTAGTGTTTTGTCGTGGTTTACCCTGTCACAGTTACATTCTCTTGATTTTTCAAAGTTCATTTTGGATTTCTTTCCTTGAAATGTAAGAGTTGGGATATTTCAGTAGTGTTTTGTCATGGTTTACCTTGTCACAGTTACAATCTCTTGATTTTTCAAAGTTCATTTTTGTATTTCTATCGTTGAAATGCAAGAGTTAGAATATTTAAGTAGAGTTTTGTTATGGTTTACCTTGTCACATTTACATTCTCTTGATTTTCAAAGTTCATTTTGGATTTCTTTCCTTGAAATGCAAGAGTTGGAATATTTCAGTAGTGTTTTGTTGTGGTTTACCTTGTCACAGATACATTCTCTTGATTTTTCAAAGTTCATTTTGGATTTTTACACTCTTTTGATTTTTCAAAGTTCATTTTGAATTTCTTTCGTTGAAATGCAAGAGTTGGAATATTTTAGTAGTGTCTTGTTGTGCCTTACCTTGTCACTGTTAGATTCTCTTGATTTTTCAAAGTTCATTTTGGATTTCTTTCGTTGAAATGGAAGAGTTGGAATATTTCAGTAGTGTTTTGTTGTTCTTTACCTTGTCACAGTTACATTCTCTGGATATTTCAAAGTTCATTTTGAATTTCTTTCGTGAAATGCAAGAGTTGGAATATTTCAGTAGTGTTTTGTCGTGGTTTACCATATCACTGTTAGATGCTATTGATTTTTCAAAGTTCATTTTGAATTTCTTTCGTGAAATGCAAGAGTTCTAATATTTCAGTAGTTTTTTATCGTGGTTTACCTTTTCACAGTTACATTCTCTTGATCTTTCAAAGTTCTTTTTGGATTTCTTTCCTTGAAATGCAAGAGTTGGAATATTTCAGAGCAGTTTTGTCGTGGTTTACCTTGTCACAGTTACATTCTCATGATTTTTCAAAGTTCATTTTGAATTTCTTTCGTTGAAATGCAAGATTTGGAATATTTCAGTAGTGTTTTTTCATGGTTTAACTTGCCACAGTTACATTATCTTGATTTTTCAAAGTTCATTTTTGGATTTCTTTCATCGAAATACAAGAGTTGGAGTATTTCAGTAGTGTTTTGTCGTGGATTACCTTGTCACAGTTACATTCTCTTGATATTTTAAAGTTAATTTTAAATTTCTTTCGTTGAAATGCAAGAGTTGGAATATTTCAGTAGTGTTTTGTCGTTGTTTACCGTATCAAAGTTACATTTTCTTGATTTTTCAAATTTCATTTTTAATTTTTTTCATTGAAATGCAAGATTTGGATTATTTCAGTAGTGTTTTCTCATGGTTTACCATGTCACAGTTACATTCTCTTGATTTTGTAAAGTTCATTTTGTGTTTGTTTGCTTGAAATGCAAAAATTGGAATGTTTCAGTACTGTTTTGCCGTAGTTTACCATGTCACTGTTAGATGCTATTGATTTTTCAAAGTTCATCTTGGATTTCTTTCTTTTAAATGCAAGAATTGGAACTTTTCAGTAGTGTTTTGTCTTGATTTACCATGTCACAGTTAAATTCTCTTTATTTTTCAAAGTTAATTTTGAATTTAGTTCGTTTAACTGTAAGATGTGGAATATTTCAGGAGTGTAGTATTGATCTTTAATATTTAACAGTTAAACTATCATAAGTTTTCGAAGTTCATTGTCAATTTAATTCGTTTAAATGTTAGAGCTGGATTATTACAGTAGTGTTTTGTTGTGGTTTACCATGTCAAAGTTACATTCTCTAATTTTTTCAAAGTTCGTATTAAATATCTTTCGTTGAAATGCAAGAGTTGGAATATTTCAGTAGTGGTTTGTTGTGCTTTACCTTGTCAAATTTACATTCTCTTAATTTTTCAAAGTTCATTTTGAATTTCTTTCGGTGAAATGCATAAGTTTGAATATTTCAGTAGTGTTTTGTCTTGGTTTACCGTGTCACAGTTTCATTCTCTTGATTTTTCAAAGTTCATTGTGGATTTCTTTCATTGAAATGTGATTTTTTGTGCTTTACCTTGTCACAGTTACACACTTTACCTTGTCACGTACGCGCGCGTACGTAGGAAAGAAATTCAAAATGAACTCAGAAAAATCAAGAGCATGTAACTGTGACGTGGTAAAGCACAACAAAACACTACTGAAATATTCCAACTCTTGCATTTCAACGAAAGAAATCCAAAATGAACTTTGAAAAAATCAAGAGAATGTAACTGTGACAAGGTAAAGCACAAAAAAGCACATTTCAATGAAAGAAATCCACAATGAACTTTGAAAAATCAAGAGAATGAAACTGTGACACGGTAAACCAAGACAAAACACTACTGAAATATTCAAACTCATGCATTTCACCGAAAGAAATTCAAAATGAACTTTGAAAAATTAAGAGAATGTAACTTTGACAAGGTAAAGCACAACAAAACACTACTGAAATATTCCAACTCTTGCATTTCAATGAAAGAAATTCAAAATTAACTTTGAATAATCAAGAGAATGTAACTGTTACAAGGTAAACCACGACAAAACACTACTGAAATAATCCAACTCTTGCATTTCAAAGAAAGAAATTCAAAATGAACTTTGAAAAATCAAGAGAATGTAACTGTGACATGGTAAACCATGACAGAACACTACTGAAATATTCCAACTCTTGCATTTCAAAGAAAGAAATTCAAAATGAACTTTGAAAAATTAAGAGAATGTGACTGTGACATGGTAAACAACGACAAAACACTACTGAAATATTCAAACTCTGGCATTTCAACGAAAGAAATCTAAAATGAACTTTGAAAAATCAAGAGAATGTAACTGTGAAATGGTAAACCATGACAAAACACTACTGAAATAATCCAAATCTTGCATTTCAATGAAAGAAATTCAAAATGAACTTTGAAAAATCATGAGAATGTAACTGTGACAAGATAAACAACGACAAAACACTACTGAAATATTCCAAATCTTGCATTTCAAAGAAAGAAATTCAAAATGAACTTTAAAATATTAAGAGAATGTAACTGTGACAAGGTAATCCACGACAAAACACTACTGAAATACTCCAACTCTTGCATTTCAATTAAAGAAATTCAAAATGAACTTTGAAAAATCAAGAGAATGTAACTGTGGCAAGGTAAACCATGACAAAACACTACTGAAATATTCCAACTCTTGCATTTCAAGGAAAGAAATCCAAAATAAACTTTGAAAAATCAAGAGAATTTAACTGTGACAAGTTAAACCACGACAAAACTGCCCTTAAATATTCCAACTCTTACATTTCAAAGAAAGAAATCCAAAAAGAACTTTGAAAGATCAAGAGACTCTAACCGTGAAAAGGTAAACCACGATAAAAAACTACTGAAATATTAGAACTCTTGCATTTCAAGACAGAAATACAAAATGAACTTTGAAAAATCAAGAGCGTGTAACAGTGATATGGTAAACCACGACAAAACGCTACTGAAATATTTCAACTCTTAAATTTCAACGAAAGAAATTCAAAATGAAATTTGAAAATCAAAAGAATGTAACTGTGACAAGGTAAAGCACAACAAGACACTACTGAAATATTCAAACTCATGCATTTCACCGAAAGAAATCCAAAATGAACTTTGAAAAATCAAGATAATCTAACAGTGACAAGTTAAGGCACAACAAGACACTACTAAAATATTACAACTCTTTCATTTATACGAAAGAAATTCAAAAAATGAACTTTGAAAAATCAAAAGAGTGTAAAAATCCAAAATGAACTTTGAAAAATCAAGAAAATGTAACTGTGACAAGGTAAACCACAACAAAACACTACTGAAATATTCCAACTCTTGCATTTCAAGGAAAGAAATCCAAAATGAACTTTGAAAATCAAGAGAATGTAAATGTGACAAGGTAAACCATAACATAACTCTACTGAAATATTCTAACTCTTGCATTTAAAAGATAGAAATCCAAAAATGAACTTTGAAAACTCAAGAGAATGTAACTGTGACAAGGTAAACCATAACAAAACACTACTTAAATATCCCAAGTGTTGCATTTCACGCAAATAAATCCAAACTTAATTTGTAAAAAACATGATAATGTAACATGGAAAGGGTAAGCAAATACAAAACACTACTGAAATATTCAAACTCTTACATTTCAAGGAAAGAAATCCAAAATGAACTTTGAAAAATCAAGAGAATGTAACTGTGTCAAGGTAAACCATGAAAAAACACTACTGAAATACTACAACTCTTGCATTTAACGAAAGAAATACAAAATGAACTTTGAAAAATCAAGAGAATGTAACTGTGATAAGGTAAACCACGACAAAACTGCCCTGAAATATTCCAACTCTTGCATTTCAAGGAAAGAAATCGAAAAAGAACTTTGAAAGATCAAGAGAATGTAACTTTGACAAGGTAAACCATGACAAAACACTACTGAAATATTCCAACTCTTACATTTCAAGGAAAGAAATCCAAAATGAACTTTGAAAAATCAAGAGAATGTAACTGTGACAAGGTAAACCACGACAAAACACTACTGAAATATTCCAACTCTTTCATTTCAAGAAAGGAAATCCAAAATGAACTTTGAAAAATCAAGAGAATGTAACTGTGGCAAGGTAAACCACGACAAAACACTACTGAAATATTCAAACTCTTGCATTTCACGAAAGAAATCCAAAATTAACTTTGAAAAATCAAGAGAATGAAACTGTGACACGGTAAACCAAGACAAAACACTACTGAAATATTCAAACTCATGCATTTCAACGAAAGAAATTCAAAATGATCTTTGAAAAATTAAGAGAATGTAACTTTGACAAGGTAAATCACAACAAAACAATACTGAAATATTCCAACTCTTGAATTTCAATAATAGAAATTCAATATGAACTTTGAAAAGTAAAGATAATTTAACTTTGACAATGTAAACAATTACAAAACACTACTGAAATATTCCAACTCTTGCATTTCAATGAAAGAAATTCAAAATGAACTTTGAAAAATCAAGAGAATGTAACTGTGACATGGTAAATCATGACAGAACACTACTGAAATATTCCAACTCTTGCATTTCAACGAAAGAAATTCAAAATGAACTTTGAAAAATTAAGAGAATGTAACTGTGACATGGTAAACCACGACAAAACAATACTGAAATATTCCAACTCTTTCTTTTGAACGAAAGAAGTACAAAATGAACTTTGAAAAATCAAGAGAAAGTAACTGTGACATGGTAAACTATGAGAAAACACTACTGAAATAATCCAAATCTTGCATTTCAATGAAATAAATTCAAAATGAACTTTGAAAAATCATGAGAATGTAACTGTGACAAGGTAAACCATGACAAAACACTACTAAAATATTACAACTCTTGCATTTCAAAGAAAGAAATTCAAAATGAACTTTGAAAAATTAAACGAATGTAACTGTGACATGGTACAGCACTACGAAACACAACTGAAATACTCCAAATCTTGCATTTCAATGAAATAAATTCAAAATGAACTTAGAAAAATCAAGAGAATGTAACTGTGGCAAGGTAAACCATGACAAAACACTACTGAAATATTCCAAATCTTGCATTTCAACGAAATAAATTCAAAATGAACTTTGAAAAATCAAGAGAATGTAACTGTGACAAGGTAAACCACGACAAAACTGCTCTGAAATATTCCAACTTTTGCATTTCAAGGAAAGAAATCCAAAAATAACTTTGAAAGATCAAGAGAATGAAACTGTGAAAAGGTAAACCACGATAAAAAACTACTGAAATATTAGAACTCTTGCATTTCACGAAAGAAATTCAAAATGAACTTTGAAAAATCAACAGCATCTAACAGTGATATGGTAAACCACGACAAAACACTACTGAAATATTCCAACTCTTACATTTCACGAAAGAAATTCAAAATGAACTTTTAAATATCCAGAGAATGTAACTGTGACAAGGTAAAGCACAATAAAACACTACTGAAATATTCCAACTCTTCCATTTCAACGAAAGAAATCCAAAATGAACTTTGAAAAATCAAGAGAATCTAACAGTGACAAGGTAAGGCACAACAAGGCACTACTGAAATATTCCAACTCTTGCATTTATACGAAAGAAATTCAAAATGAACTTTGAAAAATCAAAAGAGTGTAAAAATACAAAATGAACTTTGAAAAATCAAGAAAATGTATCTGTGACAAGGTAAACCACAACAAAACACTACTGAAATATTCCAACTCTTGCATTTCAAGGAAAGAAATCCCAACTGAACTTTGAAAATAAAGAGAATGTAACTGTGACAAGGTAAACCAGAACAAAACACTACTGAAATATTCCAACTCTTGCATTTAAACGAAAGAAATCCAAAAATGAACTTTGAAAACTCAAGAGAATGTAACTGTGACAAGGTAAACCACAAAAAAACACTACTTAAATATTCCAACTGTTACATTTCAAGCAAAGAAATCCAAAATGAACTTTGAAAAAACAAGTGAATGTAAGTTTGAGAATGTAAGCAACTACAATACACTACTGAAATATTCAAACTCTTGCATTTCAAGAAAGTAAATCCAAAATGAGCTTTGAAAAATCAAGAGAATGTAACTGTGGCAAGGTAAACCATGACAAAACACTACTGAAATACTCCAACTCTTGCATTTCACGAAAGAAATTCAAAATGAACTTTGAAAAATCAAGAGAATGTAACTGTGATAAGGTAAACCACGACAAAACTGCCCTGAAATATTCCAACTCTTGCATTTCAATTAAAGAAATCCAAAAAGAACTTTGAAAGATCAAGAGAATGTAACTGTGAAAAGGTAAGCCACGATAAGACACTACTAAAATATTCCAACTCTGGCATTTCACGAAAGAAATTCAAAATGAACTTTGAAAATCAAGAGCATGTAACTGTGAGATGGTAAACCACGACAAAACACTACTGAAATATTCCAACTCTTGCATATCATGAAAGAAATTTAAAATGAACTTTGAAAAATCAAGAGAATGTAAAAATCCAAAATGAACTTTGAAAAATCAAGAGGATGTAACTGTGACAAGGTAAACCAAGACAAAACACTACTGAAATAATCCAACTCATGCATTTCAACTAAAGAAATTCAAAATGAACTTTGAAAAATTGAGAGAATTTATCTGTGACAAGGTAAACCATGACAAAACACTACTGAAACATTACAACTCTTGCATTTCAATGAAAGAAATCCAAAAATGAACTTTGAAAAATCAAGAGAATGTAACTGTGACAAGGTAAAGCACAAGAAAATACTACTGAAATATTGCAACTCTTGCATTTCAACGAAGGAAATCCAAAATGAACTTTGAAAAATCAAGAGAATGTAACTGTGACAAGGTAAACCACGGTAAAACACTACTGAAATATTACAACTCTTGCATTTCATGAAAGAAATTCAAAATGAACTTTGAAAAATCAAGAAAATTTAACTGTGACATGGTAAACCACGACGAAACACTACTGAAATATTCCAAATCTTGTATTTCACGAAAGAAATTCAAAATGAACTTTGAAAAATCAAGAGAATGTAAAAATCCAAAATGAACTTTGAAAAATCAAGAGACTGTAACTGTGACGAGGTAAACCATGACAAAACACTACTGAAGTATTCCAACTATTGCATTTCAAGTAAAAAAATCCAAAATGAACTTTGAGAAATCAAGAGAATGTAACTGTGACATGGTAAACCACGACAAAACACTACATAAAATATTCCAACTCTTGCATTTCACGAAAGAAATTCAAAATGAATTTTGAAAAATTAAGAGAATTTAAAAATCCAAAATGAACTTTGAAAAATCAAGAGAATTTTACTGTGACAAGGTAAACCATGACAAAACACTAGTGAAATATTCCAACTCTTTCATTTCAAGGGAAAAAAATCCAAATTGAACTTTGAAAAATCAAGAGAATGTAACTGTGACAAGGTAAACCATAACAAAACACTACTGAAATATTGCAACTCTTGCATTTCAACGAAAGAAATCCAAAAATGAACGTTTGAAAAATCAAGCGAATGTAACTGTGACAAGGTAAACCACGACAAAGCACTACTGAAATATTCTAACTCTTGCATTTCAAGGAAAGAAATCCAAAATGAACTTTGAAAAATCAAGAGAATGTAACTGTGGCAAGGTAAACCACGACAAAACACTACTGAAATATTCAGACTCTTGCATTTCAAGGAAAGAAATCCAATATGAACTTTGAAAAATCAAGAGAATGTAACTGTGACAAGGTAAACCACGATAAAACACTACTGAAATATTCCAACTCTTGCATTTCATGAAAGAAATTCAAAATGAACTTTGAAAAATCAAGAGAAAGTAACTGTGGCATGGTAAACCACGACAAAACACTGCTGAAATATTCCAACTCTTGCATTTCACGAAAGAAATTCAAAATGAACTTTGAAAAATCAAGAGCATGTAACTGTGACAAGGTAAAGCACAACAAAACACTACTGAAATATTCCAACTCTTGCATTTCAACGAAAGAAATCCAAAATGAACTCTAAAAAAAATCAAGAGAATGTAACTGTGACAAGGTAAAGCACAACAAGACACTACTGAAATTTTCCAACTCTTGCATTTCAACGAAAAAATTCAAAATGAACTTTGAAAAATTAAGAAAATGTAACTGTGACAAGGTAAACCACGACAAAACACTACTGAAATATTCCAACTCTTGCATTTCAATTAAAGAAACCCAAAATTAACTTTGGAAAATCAAGAGAATGCAACTGTGACAAGGTAAACCACGACAAAACACTACTGAATTTAAGTATGTTTCATCTCATTCGAAGACATGTAAAAAAAAAGTTGAAAAAAATATATCATTTAAAAAAAAAACAAAAAAAATGGGGAGGGGGGGGGCAAAAAGTTGGAGGGAGGGGGCGCCCTTCGAGTTTGGGGATAGGGGACCTATGGAGGGTTGAAGTCCCTGGTGGTTAGGGTCGTTGGTGCTTATGATCCATGATGGTTCATACTCATGTATAACTCACTACTTGATCTGTAAGGATTTCTATGGATTGTTCTGAATTTCTTTATTAAAATTATTTTCTTGCCATCTACATCTCTCTTAGTATCAACTTTTTAGTATGCTATAACTTTAGACAATATTTTAAACTGATAACACGGTTCAAACACCACTTGTGTATTATACAGAACACGTCGAAGAAGTAAAGCTATCCATTATTAAAATTCTTTTCTTGCCATCAACATCTTTCTTAGTATCAACTTTTTAGTTTACTATAATGTTAAACTCTATTTTATATTGACAAAACTGTTCAAAAACGCCACTTGTGTATTATACAGAACACATCGAAGAAGTAAAGCTATCAATTATTAAAATTCTTTTCTTGCCATCTACATCTCTCTTAGTATCAACTTTCTAGTATACTATAAAGTTAGACTCTATTTTAAACTGACAACACTTTTAACACGACACTTGTGTATTATACAGAACACATCGAAGAAGTAAAGCTATCCATTATTAAAATTCTTTTATTGCTATCTAAATCTCTCTCAGTATCAAATTTTTAGTATACTATAAATTTAGACTATATTTTAAACTGACAACACTGTTAAAACGCCACTTGTGTATTATACAGAACACATCGAAGAAGTAAAGCTATCCATTATTAAAATTCTGTTCTTGCCATCTATATCTCTCTTAGTATCAACTTTCTAGTATACTATAACGTTAGACTCTATTTTAAACTGACAACACTGTTCAAACGCCATTGAGGTTACCTTAACTGCTAATCACTTTAACCCTTTTTTTCCATGGTCAAGTACATGCTCTGGAAATGTTTCCATGTGCAATTGATATCAATAGCAATAACCAGTCTGGTAATCTGCCTTGGAAAGGTGCCAAGGAACATAAAGTCGTAGAATAGCACGGAAAGGAACATAAAGTCGTAGAATTCATTATTAGCATTCTACTATCTATGTACACTTGATACCCTCAAAGCGTTCTTTCACCTTATTTTGAGTTGTATATGTATTTTTCGAACGAAACATGCCTACATTTTGTTGCTTTTTACGGGTTTTAGTAGTAAATATTTTATAGCTTACGGGGACGATCTTTCACTCGTTATGCCGTGTCTCAAATTTTGCGTTTCACTGACAAACTGAAACGTAAATCAGCCTATGAAACTGTGAAAAAACTGTTTCTCATACTTCCATTGGTTGATTAACTTTCCATTTTGTCCGTAAAAAAAACGTGCATGTTAGTCGATGTAAGCCTATCCTTTCAGCTTGTGTTAGTTGTATTGTTCGCTCTTATGGGGCAATAGGACCGCATATTACTGTTAGTAAATGCAAGTATCTGGTTTTAAATGCAATGTTCTAATCTCCCTTGTATTTTTAAGAACTTTATCATGCTGAATTCGTGGAGTTGCCCACGTTCCGCCACACGGTGTTCCCCGCAGTCCCGCCACATGTGACAAAGTCCCCGCAACGCTTGTTAAGCACAAATGGTGTGCGCGCTTTTTAAAAGCCGGCAACCCCTCGCAAAAATTGATTTGATGAATTTATCAGTTAAAGGTGCATGTTTGTTGAACGTGTCATTTGTTACACAGCAAACCTTCCTGTTTCATGAAAATAAGAAGAAAAAAAGAGCAGTTTGAAAGAGCAAGTAAAATTTTATTTTTTTGCACCAGAAAATAAAAGTTGCTCCCTTTTTTTTGCCTCCTGTTTTTTGTTATGTTTCTCTGACGTACAACTAATAAGTAAAAACAAACCAAGGAAAGGAATAAAGATGTCTGTTTGTTTTTCTCAAATCCAGGCACTCAAGACAGATGTTCTTTCATTTTGCTTTGTTCGATGATCTTAATCATGCTAATAAATTATATATTTGTTTTCTTTTATAGGAAGTGAATCTTTGTCATTATCATGGAACGATTAGAAATATTACCAATTCTTGGGCAGCTGTTTCAGTCTGCGATAAGACTATAAGGTAAGCTAACTATTGCGGTACTACTATCTACATCTCTTTGCGGCGCCAAGCTGTCCTTGACCAACACAGCTGCGTAGACTCCTGCTCATAAATATTAGTTAATTTATATTAGTATCTTTATGTTTGATGGGATTATTTATTCTAATTTTTTTTATGATTTCATTTATTCATTGATTGTGATTTCTGGCTGTTTTAAGTTTGGATTATTATAGTATTTTTATTTCTGCTCGTCTTAGCCTTCAACTCCCAAAACATTGGGATTTAACCTCTATAATAACCTAGTGTGTTTGATTAAAGTCACATTTGACATGTTCAAATTGTATACAATAGTTTAATATGACCATATGGACATGTGCCACCATCTGAGTATTAGAAGGTGGCCTATGGAAAAAGTTTTTTTTCGACGGAAATAATTAGTTAGAACAGGGACCCATAATTTATTAATAATTTTCAGAGGTTTATTATTTTTCCGATCCCATGATAAAATAAGGAAACGTATCAAACTTGACGGAAACCAAATTGAAGACATGGGAAGATAAAACAAACTAGGTCAATCTATTTTCAGAGAAGTTAAACAGACAAGGCAGGGACATCAGTAATATTTTGTATTTGGGATCGGGGCACAGCTACGAAAAAAAGGTGCCAAAAACAGGTAATTTGTATGGAAAACAAAATCAATTAATGGAAAAAACACAAAAATCTCGAGATTTATGGGGGAGCGCACGGCTTGTAACCCCCTCCCCAAGCATTCCTACGTTTTCATAGAATTTTCCTTTGTCGAAGTCACCCCCTTTCTGAAATCAAATCCTAAGTGCATGTTCCGGGTAGGGGTCAATTATGACATTATTATTTTTGATACACTTCGTAGTTCTGTTCAATGTATACCAGGTTTCATAAGGTCTACTCATTCGGAACATATAATGAGCGTAAAACAAAAAGATAACTTACAGAAAGCTTGTTAAAAAAACAAGTAAAGAGGGACATTAAAACTTAAAAGAACTGAAAGTATTCTGTATATGAGGTGACTGCTCCCGTCTAAACCCCAATCACTTTACGCTAAAGTTTGAGTTTTTGTGTTAGTTCTTTAAGAACTACTGCCCAAACACAAGGGCCGTCGTACGGAATAAGAAACATTTTTTTTTTAAACGATTTACATTAAAGATCAATGTACACAAAATATACAGAAGTGGAAATTTAAAAATCATGAGCATTGAAGAATTTGCAAGCCTCAATTAAAATTTACTCATGGGAGTTATTTCTTATTTTTGTGTTTTTCCAGTTTTAGACAGATTTTCGTAGATTAACACAAGATCTACAAGGGAACGTAGTGGCAGAAGACCTGGGATGAATTTCTTCCTGTCGGGGTAGGAAGTGAGAATGATGTGGCCCTTATGTATTTTTATTTTTCCCTGGCCACTTTTTATAGAGGGGGTGGTCATAAAAAACTTAGAAGAGGGCTTATTAGATTAGAAATTAGAAGGTCTAACGGCCTTTTTAAGCCGTTTTTTCTTTCTAAACGGATCGGATTAAAACGAGATGTGAGTTTTAAAACAGTCTCTGATTCACTGTCAAAAGAAAGCTTCTTTTGTGAAACTTTTTTTGGAACGATCATATGGAGGTTGACAGGTATATGGTTTATTAATTCAGCTGTAATTTGTTGTGAGACTTTCTCTTCTAGCCTTTGCAAGAGTTTTAAGCCCCCTTTGATTGATGATTTACTGGGTTCAGACGTACTAGTTTCGTCTTCCCTTTCTCTACACAGAAACTCCCAGATATCTACTGTCAATTCTATTATTTCTCGTTCAGAAGTAGAAGAATTGACTTTTGCTTCTTCAGTCACCACTTCTGCTTTAGCCTGGGCAGTATCCTGAATCTCACTGGGAGTTGATTCTTTGACATATGTTTTTCTTTCTTTGACTGAATTTTCTTCTGTTTTAGCCTGAGCAGTATCCTCAATCTCACTGGGAGTTGATTTTGACATGTTTTCCCTTTCTTTGACCGAATTTTCTTCTGCTTTAGCATGAGCAGTATCCTGAATATCATTGGGAGTTGATTTTGACATATGTTTTTTCTTTCTTTGACCGAATTTTCTTCTGCTATAGCCTGAACAGTATCCTGAATCTCACTGGGAGTGGATTCTTTGACATATGTTTTTTTTCTTTGACCGAATTTTCTTCTGCTTTAGCCTGAGCAGTATCCTGAATCTCACTGGGAGTTGATTCTTTGGCATATGTTTTTTCTTTCTTTGACCGATTTTCTTCTGCTTTAATCTGAGCAGTATCTTGAATCTCACTGGGAGTTGATTCTTTGACATATGGTTTTTCTTTCTTTGACCAAATTTTCTTTTCAGTTCCAGTTGGAATTTGAAAACCTCTTTCTTTCCATACTTCTAAACTTGCTGTCATTCTCTGCTTTGCTGTAAGAGTTAATCCTTTGGCCTTGCCCTCTTTACGCTTTTCTTTTTCTCTGCTGTTTTTGTTCAATCAATCGTCCTTTGTTTTTGTTCTTCTTCCATTGAGGTTGGAGCATTAATATCAGTATCTTCCGTAGCTCCAACCACCTCCTTCGTAGTAGAAGGTCCAACAATTCTTTCTTTTACTTTTTCCACTATCTTTTTATCGGTCAGAGTACATGTGTAGGCCTATACTTTAATTTCTGGCTGAATTTGAATCGGCACCTTTGATGCTGGAGCATTAACAGTAATATCTTCAGCAGCTCCAATCACCTCTTTTTAAACAGTTCGTGGTGACGAACTGTAAGTAAGGAGCGACCCGATTCAATAGAAACCGAAACTCTAAAAAACGGAATTTTGATACCAACAGATACATAAAAAAAAATCATATTTTTATGCTGATTTCAAATATATAAGTTCCGTCAAGTTTAATCTTACCCATCAAAAGTTACGTGCCTGAGAATATTTGCCTTATTTTCGAAAAAAGGCGGAAACACCCTCGAAAAGTAATAAAACTTTAATGAAAATCACACCATCAGATTCAGCATATCAGAGAACCCTACTATAGAAGTTTCAAGCTCCTATCTGCGAAAATGTGGAATTTTGTATTTTTTGCCAAAAGAAAGATGTGTCTTTATTTGTTGTTTTTTTCCCCAGGGGCGATCGTATCGACCCAGTGATCCTATAATATCGCGGAAGGGCTCATTCGAGCGGAAATTAAAAGTTCCAGTGCCCTTTTTAAGTGACCAAAAAAATGGAGGACAACTAGGCCCCCTCCCAGGCTTATTTTTTTCCCAACGTCACCCGATCAAAATTTTGAGATTGCCATGGTCGAAAAATACAATAAAAAATACAATTCAGCGTGGTCGAAAAATACAATAACTATGTTTTTGAGTAGAATAGCAAGCCTTACCTTTGTTTTTAGGGGTTTCAGGCTATTTTTTGAAATTCCCTTAAATTTGTTTTCAAAATAACATTTTAATATTAAGACTAGTTTAGGCAATGGTTGGTTGCAATTCCTGAATCAGATAGAAATGGCAGTTTTTTCTCAATTCCCTTTTTTTTTTAACCCGTTTTTAAATTTTTGGTTACTATGGGCCTCGTTTACAAGGCTGCAGCTACCGCTGCAACCAGGATATATTCACATCTTCAATACTTCTAAATTCATTTACTGTGTTAGACGGGTTGTATGCTTTCCATGGCGTCCCTCCTTCAAGAAGACTGAAGCTAAAATAGGGTATTGTTTTTTGCCTTGGTAAAGAAGGGAACGAACACGGTATTGGACTTTACAGTCCCTACCGACGGTGCTGATCTCCGTTTCTTGGCCCTTCAGCCAGGAAATTCAATGGGGGGTTGGGGGCCAACTATCCTGTAATTTCGCACACCCTTCCTGTTTACCTTCCCCAGATTTCTCCAGGTACCCATTTAAAGCTGGGTCAACTCTGCCTGAGCTTACAGAGTCCCGCCACTCATCCCCGTCCCAAGCCAAATAATTGGCCTTGAATTAGGTCAATTATGGATTGTTGCGGTTAATCTAAAAATTAATGTTCACTTTTTTACGTCGTGAAATATTTAACAATTGCATGGTTCTTTCAATATTTAACCGACTTATTATGATATAACACTTTATATTGATGAACGTAAAGTGATGACATTATGCTTTTCTATAAAGTCGAAAAATGTTTTAAGTGTGAGAAGCACGTGGAAACCCTCTTCGTAATTTGTTTAGTAGTAAACAAAAAAAAATTCAGTTAACGAGACGATATTCTCTCATTATACCGTTGACAAAAAAAAAAGAGAATAAACTCATGAGACTGCCTCCTGGACAGGTAAATTATTATTTTTCTTAGTGTAATAAAAAAGGTTTAGCCGCAAATTAGCGTTTCATCTGCGAACAAACTGTACAAGAATTTTAAAGCGCATTTATTTAGTATATTAACTTTTATTGGAGGTCAAAACCCTTTAACAATAGTTGACATCAAAGGGTTGTGCACTCTAAGTACGTTAATTCGTGACTGTGTGCCTCTTGCCCTGCTTCTAAGAATGTACTTAGGTTTAGGTCTTTACACTCAATGAAAAACATTTGGCCAAGTGAACAACTGCTTAGTGGACATGGTCACAATGAAAAGCAGCTATTATTGTGTTTTCAAAAATTTCTACCATGTTGAATCGATGCAGACTATTTGGTGTATTCAGTTTATTTTATTAATGATTTTATTTCGGTTCATTTTCATTACCAGGTTGGCACAGATTTTCAAATTTGTCAAGCCTGAGAAGGGCGTGACATGACGTGCCACGTGAACAGTTCGTGGCGACGAACTGTAAGCAAGGAGTGACTCGGTCCAATAGCAACCGAAACTCTAAAAAATGGAATTTTGATAAAAATAGATGTATCGAAAGAATTAGCTTTGATTCCAAATATATGCAATTCATTGAGTTTAATGGCGCTCATCTAAAGCTACGAGCCGGAGAAAACTTACCTGATTTTCGAAAAACCAAAAGTCACGATATTTTAATGATAATTACCACACCAGATTCGGCACATCAGAGAACCCTACTGTGTTTTCAAGCTCCTATCTACAAAAATGTGGAATTTTGTATTTTTTTCGCCGGAAGAAAAAATCACGGATGGGTGATTATTGTTTTTCTTCCTTTTTCAGGGCTGATCGTATCGAACTAAATGTCCTAAAAGATCGGGAGAGGGTTCATTTGAACGGAACTCAAAATTTCTAGTCCCTTTTTGAGTTAGATTTTGAATATATGATTTAGCATAGTATAAAAGTCCAATAACTATGCTTTAGGTAAGTGGTTCTCAAACTGTGGTACGCGTATCCCTCGGGGTACGCCAAAATTTTTAGGGGGTACGTGGCTGGCCAACAACAAGATAAAACAACCCTTAACTCTAGGACTGACAATTTTATTTATATTTTAGCTATAGTTTACTTAGCACCGGTAACTGAGAAGGGGTACCTAAAACGTTTTGTGGGTAAAAAGAGGTACAGTGTCTAAATAAGTTTGAGAACCACTGCCTTAGGGGATGACATGACCCCTATAGTTCCTGGGGAACGGGCAGCAAGTTACGCAGTTCGCCCATTGTTCACAATATAGTAGCCTATCTAGTTATTGGGACATGTACGGTTTTTTGGGGAGAGGGGATGATTTTCTGCGGGAGATGGGGATTTTCCTGGCATGATTTGAAAAACGGTAAAATATTAACAACAAAGAAATTTGAAAAACGGTAATTACATTTTAAAATAATCATCTTAAAGTAATTAGCTACACTAAAACTTAAAACGAACAAAAATTATTCCGTATATGAGGGGGACTTCTCCTTCCTCAGCCCTCACTCTTTACGATAAAGTTTGCCTTTTTGTCAAATTTCTTTTGGAAAAAACTGCTCAATCACAAGGGCCGTTGAATTTGAATGAGAAGCGTTTTTAAAGAACTCTTAAGATTTCACCGTAAAGAGCAAGGGTTGAGGAAGGGAAAGGCCCCTCATATACGGAATATTTTTTGTTCGTTTTAAATTTTGATGTTGATCCGCACTTTCAGCTGAAGAAAACTTTTCAAGTTAAATTATTATAAAGAACTAAGTTAACAATGTTTCACCTTTGAAAATGCACTGGATATCGGTGAATGAGAAATAGTTTAAGAAGCCTAAACACGAAGATAAAGTGAGATCAATTGTATGCATAAGGGGAAGCTTGGAACCAAAATCAAGCAGAGTCAAGACTGTAGCTTGTATCTAGTAGTCGATCTCTCATAATTAGTGTGGTAATGATATTGTGACTGTAACATAACTACTAACCCGTTTATTCTGATGCAGTCCCAATAGAACCGTATAGCCTTCTTGTCATTCGACGTTTCTTTCACAGAACGTCAAAGATATTAGTCGGTGGGGAAACAAGCTTTATGGTTGTTTCTTACAAATCGACGTTTTTTTCCTTGCTTTCATTGGTTGACTTGCCCGCACAACTTAAATTTTTAGATTTATTCATTAATTACTTTAAAAATTAAAAGGGTTGTGAAATACATTCTAATTCTCAGGGCATATTCACCTCTCACAAATGCTGACAGCAGCAACTGCTAACCTAAAATGAACAGTATTATTTAGTTTCAGGACTGGAACTTATTTATTTTTATAACAACAATTCTTACTGTTCAAAACGGGTCTCAAGCATTTTTATTTAAGGCTATGTTTACAGATGGCGTAAAGCCACCACAAGCGAACGTTTTTTTTTTTTTTTTTTTTTAGGAATATTCCTCTTATTTAGTACCTAGATTTGCCTTTTATATTTCTGAATTTCTTTGTTATTTTATATTACAGATTGTACGACCATCTCTTCAAAATACTAAACATCCATAATTATTTTTCAGCTTCTCTGTAAGGTAGCAATTAAAAGACCTTTAGTTTATCCATGTTTTGTTTAAGTACCTATCATTGCATTCCAAAAACGAAAAAAGATTAGTTAAAAACCTGCATTTATATAGAGATAAAACCATCTGTTTTGTAGAGGCAGAACTATAAGTCATTCTGCATCTATTAGTTATTATGATTTTTAGTGATTTTACTTTTTTTTGCCAAATGTCTTGGTCATACTGTGGATTTAACCTGCGGACGAGTTTGTGGTTTTACCTCAGATGTTGGCTATTGACCGTATGACACTTAAGACTTCCGGTTTGTTATCCCAATTGCTGAAATTATGTATATGACCCTGAGGCGTTGCTTATTATTATTATTATTATTATATATATATATATATATATATATATATATATATATATATATATATATATATATATATATATATATATATATATATATATATATATATATATATATATATATATATATATATATATATATATATATATATATATATATATATACATATACATATATATTTAAGAAAGAGAGAGAGATTCTTCATCTTATTTTGTTACGGAGCAAAGCTACTGCTTTCGTAGTTTTGTTTTTATCGTGATGAATAGTTTTGTTTCGGTAAGGGTAAGGGATGGAAGTTGATACTTTTTGGTATGGGAATCGTGTGATGGAGATGCAGAATTTCCTGTATTTTTTTCAAGAATAAAAATAATGTAAATAATCTTTTTTTCTCGCCTACTGAATAGTACAAACAAGGAGCAAACGAATCTGTTTCGGCTTCGAAAAAAAAAGGCTCCTAGGAAATATTATATGTAGTAACAGACTTGTGTTGAACATCGAATTTACTTTACGGGGCCTTGGAACGAACATTTCTTATCTGTTTTAGATCTATGCGAAATGGTTTTGTAAAGTTTAATCTTGAACTTTTTTGGTACTTGCTAATAATACGGAACACGCTCAAGAATTTCGCTCTCTAAGATCTGACAAAAAACGGTTTGCCTTTCACAATCGGTTATGATTTGTTATTTTGATTGAGAAAAACTACGATGTATATAGAGGTGGCTAAGGGCTAGGTTAGGTTGGGTTAAGTATTTAATATAATGTGTTCTGCGCGGCCTGCTTTCCATATTTTTTTTGTCGCAGTTTCCATAATTTGGTTTCTAAAGCATTATATTATCATCATATTTTAGCATATTTCATTAGGATTAACCTAACTTTACTTCTTGGGTGTGTTCCATATAATTAACAAGTACCCTTTTTTTTATGAATTTTCTGATATTTTGTATTCATATAAGTTTGGGCCCAAAAGCCGACTGAGACACATTAAGCTACGATCCGACTTGTAAATCCGGGAAAAGAGGAAGGTTATTTAGAATCTTATCTTAACCCAACTTGACAGGAAGTAAAAGCTGGTGTCCTAGTTAGGCTTTTAACATTTCTGGACGCTATCTAGCCTGTATGGTGAAAAGGGGATGGGGTCCTTAAGCTATTGCCATCGTAACATCTACCAGAAGTGATCGTTGGTCACGAACAAACTTGGTAGGAAGTAAGATCTTAAAGTCCTAAGAATCAGAAACTGGCCCAATCTTTTTTACGATAGAAAAAGGGGGAGGGTTCCTAATTTTTTTGACCGCAGGACATCTTAAAGAAGAGGTTGGACAGATTTGGTGGAGAATAAAAATAAGTATTCTTTGTGTAGTTTTGGTGGCTCCTGTACTAGTGCACTAGATGTTGAACACGAAAGAAGTCAAGTTTGGTTAAGGCTAATAATAATAATAAAAAAGGATGAATATATAATAGTTTAGAACAAATTTGGGCTATATATTTGCACATTAGGGGTGGGGTGGGGGGATGGGGGATAAAGCATAGCATATATTAAATGCGTAACCTAGCCTAACCTAACCTAGGTACCTTCTCCCCCCTAAATCCCAAAAAAGAACAGTTTCAATATTGTAATCGCAATGAAACCCACGCTTTGCATTCCATTTCTCTATTGCTAATACTCTTTTGCGGGTTTCATGTCTAGCTTCTTGATACAGTCTATAGTGGTGTGTACGCATTAGTGCACAAATACCAGGGCTCCATATGTGATTCGACATTTGGGATGGGGGTGGGGGGTGGGGGTCAAATACTTGTCCAGAAAACGTAGTTTGATCCCTGCCAAATATTATGGGAAGTACGTGATCCAGAGTGTATGCAAACTATGAGCAGAGGGAAAGGGGTCTACTAGGTTGATGTTATTAGAACAACAATTCGGATCTCAGCCGAAATTTGTTAGAATTATTTCTATTGATGTAATAAATCAGCCTTTGTTTTGTTAGGGACCGACCGGAGAGGAGAAAGATCGACCCTAATTTCTTTTTGTTTAGACATTTTTAAGAAAATGTCCCCAGATCTCAACCAAATTCAGCGGAGAACAAGACCCAGTGTTCTAAATGTATCTTTGAAGAGTATTAGCCTGTTTTGACCTAAATGCTAGTCGTCAGGGTTAATGGTACGATGGATAATTTCCTAGTTATTCCTATGTAAATCTGGGATGGATTCAAATTCTGTGGGAGAGGAAGAAGAGCGTGTCACTAAATTCTATTCAGAAGTACATCTACCAGATAGAGATATTGAACCCAAACTAAATTTGTCGGGATGCACGAGCTTGGCTTGCAGTTGTAAGTTTGTATTGTTTGCACCTGATCCGACCTCTTTAGGAGGGGGTAGAGTCAGGGTATCAAGATTTCCTTTTCTCAGCCTAGTTACTAGACACACTGGCAAAATTCATTTAACTAAAGCTGGTCAATGGCTATAATTATAGTCTCGTCGCACTCAATTGAACTTCACTAGAGGAGGGCTGCATTTTGGGTATCCGTATTGGATTTCAAGCCAATTCGGTAGGGACTAGTAACCAGGATTTCTGTCCTGCCTTTAGATAGTTATAGTTCTATCCGACGACCATTGATTGATGCCAGTGATGTTCCGCAACTTTTACTAATGCGCAATGGTTACTGCAGTGTATTATGGGATCTTGGCACCAAAGGTCTAGTTCTTGTTCATTTCTAAAAATCACTTTTGCTTGATGTGAATCAGAATTCGAACCCTTTGGAGCTCGAATGGACAATCGAGGTTTGCTTAAATTGGTTAATTGCATGATTAAACTTTTAAGTTTTCAAGAAATTGTAATTTGATTGCAATTATATTCAGCTAAATTTGAATCATGATTTGAATCAGAAATTTTGCCACTTTCACTGCCTGTTATCTTTCTGTGTTTTTCTTTCGCTGTCCCACGTTTTTTCGGGCTGTGAAAAGATCCTTCCTCAATAATCTACCTTTTCTGCAATTTCGTGCTTCAAATCTACGATTTTTTGCTCTGATTAGGGCAACATATATAGCCTACTAATCTAAATAATTTGATATCGCTGCAGATGCGCACGTTTGCTGCAGATGTAAACGCTATATTTCACTGGCCCTACCTCTGGTGTGCACAAAAGTAGCTAACGTGCAGCCTTTTCTCAGGTTTGTTCTGACCTTATTCTTAATTGTTTTTCTTGTTTTTGTATTCATATCTCTTTTTTAGCGGGATTATATATGACGGAAAAAGAGTTCATCACATCAAGCCTCATTCTGATAGCTCATCATTTGAGGATGGTTTCCCTTATCACAAAATATATCATTCTGTTGCATATCCTGGTTCGAATTTAGGTGAGTGTCTAATTTAATTATCATTTTTTTGATTTGAATAAGCCTGTAAAATCTTTCCTCCCCGTATTTCTGACTATTCAAATGTATGATAATATAAAGCTTAATTTTGATATCTTGTAGGTCTACTACGAATATCTAAGGATTTAACCATACCTTTCAAAAAGTAGGATTCCTTCCGAATTTTTTTAGCCCTCCTGTAAAGTATTGATTAGATTTTCATGTGCTTTAGCTCATATGTTGTTGCTAAGCATTTAGTGCTAGTTTGCTTAGATGTCATCATGTGAACATTCGTTTAGAAAAAATATTAAAATTTTTTATGCTATCTTTGGTTTTATGTTACTTAATTAAAGTTTGTACATGAAAAATTACGAGATTTACCGCAACATAGGTGCAGACTTGTCTAGAATTTATGGTGGCGTCGGGGTGGAGCATTTTTCAAGGAGGAAAAGAGATTGAAGATACATAAACGAATAGTTTTGTATAGAGTTTTTGAAGGGGGGGAGATCCTTCCGTCTAATTTTAAGGAGAAAATTACCTTTTTCCTGTATCCAGACAATATAACATATTTTTGCATTGAATAATTGAAGGAGTCGCATTATGCACATTTTCTTAATGTTTTTTATTTCTGTTGAAAGATGTGACATGAGAAATTAAGGGAAGCTAAATTTACCTGTTGGAAAATTTGCCAACTCATTACCCAAAGAGGTTTGTATCCCTCTGTTATCATCGTCAGGACTTAATAACTGAAATGGCTCTTCTGTCAGTTGTTTACATTTATCAATGTCAGTTCGTAATTCACTTAATTACTTGGTCATTGGTAGATCTCCTGAGTACTTTTAAGTTGTTTAATCTATTACAAAGGCCCAATTGGATACAGGCTAATCTCTATATTGACTTTTACTCGTTGATCATATATGTGATTAATTAAAAAAAAGAAGTTTTTCCGAGGGGAGTAAAGAGCGAAGTTGAAACTTAAAACGGACAAAAATGATTGTTTCACAGCCTATCTAATATATATCAATAAAACTAGTACACATAAAACAACTAATTATGTTTCCCTATGTTTCTAGGATTATATAAAACTAACGCTTTACTGAAAACACAAAAGCTAAGTATAAAATTCAGGAATATTGATTTGGGATTCAAAAGTGATTATGCAGCCTGACAACAATATACTAATCTATAAAGTTTACCAGTCTTACACCAGTTGTGACATCAGTAACTTTCAGTATACAATTAAAATTATCTTAAGAAGCATAAGCTTAAAATTAAATATTTTTTTTAATAACCCGAAAGTCATTGAACAGCGTACAGAAATATTGGATTGATTTATCAGGTAGTGTTTTGGTCTCGCCAACTATAATACCAATAGTGAGTAATATACAATCTTAAATAGTAAGAAATGGGCTTTAATATTACGTGAACTGAAGATCAAATAAGGCATAATATGAGATCTGGAAATCCGGTTATTTCTCTCTATACAACAGTGAACTTCCACCTATGGTACAAATTCTAAAACTAGCCTATAGTCCTAATGCTATCAAGATGACTTTACTTCGAACTTATCTACAAACTAATCATGACATATCCTTTTCAGAACCAAAACGAGAGCCAGTCATTGAACTGATCAATAGTGCAAAAGTGATAGCATATTAAAAAAAAAAAAAAAAAAAAAAAAAAAAAAAAAAAAACGCTTTATTTTGTAAAAAGTGTCCTTAATTGGTTTGCTTTTACTGTACCAAAACTCCTATATTATTTTGTGTTTTCAGTGAAGTGCTAGTTTTCTATAATCCTTGAAACGCAGGGAAACATAATTAGTTGTTTTATTTGTACTGGTTCTATTGATATATATATATATATTAGATAGGCTGTGGAGTAATAATTTTTTTCATTTTTAAGTTTCAACTCCGCTCTTTACTTCGCAAAAACAAAAAACTTTGTTTTTTAAAATTAATCTTTGCTCATTTTTTATTAAAATTTAATGTAGAAACAACGCCTACATGATCTTTTTTATTTATACGCAATAATTTCTGTTCGTTTTAAGTTTTAATGTCACTCCTTAGTTTCAGTTGAAAACTTATTTTTTAATATAATTTCTAATCATCACCGATCTTGGGGAGATAAGCCACATCTAGAAAATAATGCAGACAACCTTGACAGCTACGAAAAACTTTAAGTTTATAACAAAAACTTAATTATTCATACTTTAGAAAAAAATACATGTTTTTCAGGAACGTTTGTTTTTCGATGAACAAAAAGCTCTTTTTACTCGATTGACTTCGCCTGAAGAAGCCACAATGAAGACATGGCTTTATAAATCGCCTACTGACTAGCAGAAACTAAAAGGCTACTGTAACAAAAGAGAACTGTTTAAGGGCTTATTTAAAAGGTTATTTTTATACATAATTATTTGAAAAAAACTACGTTTTCTAAAGAGTTAAAGAGGCTGAGTCACAAGTTCGAACCTTAAAACGTACAGGGATTAGGAGGTACAGTTGGGGGGCTGCCGCCCCCCAAACCCCCGGTGCCGTATATAAAAGGGGCTGTGTCCTCCTCAACGCCTCGCTCTTTACGCTAAAGTTTGACTTTCTCACAACTCTTTTTTTTAACAATAAAAACTTTAGCGTAAAGAGCGAGGCGTTGAGGAGGACACAGCCCCTTTTATATACGGAAGCGAGGGTTTGAGGGCGGCAGCCGCTAACTGTACCTCCTACTCCCTGTACGTTTTAAGGTTTAAATTTATGACTCAGCCTCTTTAACTCTTTCGAAAACGTAGTTTTTTTCAAATAATCTCTGCACGTTTTTGTCCAGTTTGTTTATTATTATTGCTTGACTTACTATTAGCTGATCATGTCAGGAGTTCAAGTGGGGGGGCTTTCGCCCCCCAAACCCCCGCTGTTGAAGATACTTGTTTTAAGGCTTTTAATTCCTGAATAATCAAATCAAATGCACAGTAAGATTTTCTTTTTTCAACTTTTCTTCGAGCTTCTGGTTGTACGACATGTTATCAAAGCAGTGGAGACTTACCTGTAACCTGAAGGCCGACTGTGATATTCTTCTGGAGAAGCCTGTTGAGCCGAAGGATTTAATAGATTGGATTTAAAAAGAAACTGAGTTTCTTTTTTAAACTTTAAATTCAATACATAAAAAATCTTCTCTGATGGGGAATCGAACCCGGATCTTCCGCCTGACAGTCAGGAACAACGACCATTGTACCACAGAGACACTTACAGAAATACTATTTTAGTCTCAGGTATCTATTTTTGACGCAAGTAAATCCCCACAAAACTTGATATTTGGTTTTTGGAAAATGGGGAAGGAAGGATCCGATTGAGCTGAAATTTTGAAGATAAGCTCCCAGGCCCCAGGAAAGCTTATCCTCTAAATTTCAGCCTGATCGGACAACGTTAAAGGGAGGCTGTGGTGGGAAAAATTAACATTTGCTCTTATAAGAAAACGAGGTTTTTCGTAAATGTAAATTCGGGGGATAATTTTTTCGGTCTGAAAATATCAAAAGGCCCTAACAGGTCGAATTCCGCTTCGAATGAGTCCTCATTCACCCGGATTCGTTGCCAACTGTGGCCTGTAGGCGTGGCTGAAAAAAAGAGAAATGAACATTGTGTGGCTATATTTGTTTGGGAAGGAGTAATCGGATTGAGCTGAAATTTCGAGGATAAGCTCCCGGGCCCTAGGAATGCTTAGCTTTTAAATTTCAACCCAATCGGACAACGTTAAAGGGGGGCTGTGGTAAGAGGGTCGAAACTTCCAGCCCATTTTTACACATGAAGATAAAGTCGTGGGGGGGTGAAATTTTGCACGTTTCTTAGTTGGAGCTTGGGCTACAAAATGCGATCACCGCTGTCTCTCTGCGACCGCTAGGAAATCGCTTAACATTGTGGTGGGTCGCCTCTTTATAGAGGCACAAGTGTGCCTCCTTGATCACTTTATATAAGTTTGAGTTGATAGCTCATTCGCATAAAGTGCACTTTCGGTTATTCCCCATTTTTTTCAAATGAAAAAAGTACCTTTTCCAACGAAATGACCACAAAAAGATGTTTTTCAAAACCTATGCAGGAGTAAACTAAGGGGCCCCCTTAGTTAATTAAATGGATACCCCTTGGATTTTTGCAAATGTGATGCACTCATTTTTTAAAGCCTATCCCGGGAAGGCTGATTTTAATGCTATTACTCATATCTACGTGCTTTTTATCAATTTTATCATCCCTAAGTGCCATATAGCACTTAGTGCCATATAGCACCAGTTTTCATTTAGCGCTCGTCTGATGAACATCGCCTCGGGGAGCGTTGCTTGCAAGTGAAATACGAAATAGAATTTAGACTCTTGTGATAATATCTCTGGACTGTTATTTATATATGATTTTTGATTGTGATTTGGATTACTGAAGCAGGAACACGTAAGCAGTGTGTATATGTCTTGAAATTTAAATCTGTAATAGAGGATTTTTATTTATATATTTTTCATACGGATAACCTTGAAACCAGATACTTAAGTATGCAATTGGTATTTAATGTGACATTTGGGAAATAAGTATGAATCATTTCTCTGAATGAAAATCTTTTGTCATTCAGCGTTGCTTGCAAGTGAAATACGAAATAGATTTTAAACTCTTATGATAATATCTCTGGTCTCTTGTTTATATATGATTATTGATCGCGATTTGGATCACTGAAGCAGGTGTACGTAAGCAGTGTGTGGGAGGATTGAAATTGTGGAACAATGAACAACTCAAACGGAATGACTATAGCTTTAACTGAAGCTATGCCTGAGGGTACAGCCAGTGCTCAATTTATACAGAAAATTAATTTCAAGCTAGATCTGATACGACGATTCATTGAGGCTACTGAAATGACTTTGCCGGACGTTTTGGTGAAGGTTACATCAGTTGAAAGCCAGTTTTCTTCTTTGAACCAAAAACTATCTGAAAATGTCAAAGCTTGTGAAGAGATGAAAGGAGAAATTGAGATGTTTCGGAAGAATTTACGAGCAGCTACCATGCGGGCTTACGCATTTGATGAAGAACTGAGAAGATGTAATGTTGTCCTATATAACTTCGAACCTATTAATCCTGCCATATGTACGCTGAAGCAAGAAATAATTATGGTTCTTAATAAGTGTATACCGGACTTAAACCTGAACCGTTGTGACGTCAAAGACGTGTTCAGAATGCGTGCGGAGCCAGTCTTACTAAAGATAAACTCTGTAGAGTTCTGCGAGATAGTTCATAAGCCTAATCCCCTTTTGAAGAGAAACGGGCAGTCGACTGCCACCGATTATAGGGCCAGGCAAAGAGAATCCCTTGAAAACCTTAAACTGATCTAAGAGCTTTGTCGAAACACCACCAAGCTAGGCTTAGGGGAGAAAAGTTATACATCGACGGCAGAGTGGTTGTTTATGACTTTTCTTCGGAATGTGTTAAGGAAGTTACCTTAAAGTGAAGTGAACAAACAGGGGCCTCCTCGAGACGGGTTAGCAGAAACAAGAGAAGTCGAACTAGCTAAAGAACCTGCTAGCGAAAAAATGAACATTTGCTTCGCTGGCACAGTGGTGTCTGAAAGCTCTGAGAGTGATAGTAAAGATGACAGTGATATCGAGACGATGATCAAATTTAATAAACGTGATCCAAAACCGAATTTCTCGAAAGGGGCTCTGTGTCCTGTTCGGAATTGTCCAATAGCTGTGAAAAATATTGAAGAGTGAAACCCCTGGGAGTAAGCCCGGACGGTCGTAATTGCAACAAAGTCCGTTATGTTGCAAGAAAAAATTCCCGATCCGGTATTGTAAAAGCTAGCTATATGGGCCAGACAAAGAGATTCAGAGCTGAATCAGTAACATATTGTTCTAGACTCTCTTACGTACTCGATTATTTCGAAACGTCCTTTTTTCTGCAGACACATCACTAGCGTGTTCAAAGTGGATAGGGACAGCGTGGCACTATTCACCCAATGCGAGTGATCATATGGAATGTCCAGGGTGTGAGAAATAAGGTTGAACAAGTACTGAAGGACCTAGGTGGTGTTGATATTATTGCTCTTGTGGAGTCGTGGCATAGTGACGATACAGTGCCTTATTTTGAAGGATACTGGGTAGAAAATGTGGCGCGTAAACCAGCAAAGAATATGAGATATTATGGAGGTATTTTGTTGTTAATTAAGCAAGGTCGTTTCCTTAAACATTCTCGAATTTTTAGTCTCTTGAAGAATATTATTTTGGTTCAGATTCATCTAGCAAGTGATAAAAGTTCGATTGTTGGTTCCTTATATGTTGACCTCCCAGAATAGATCACATGCAGCAGAAGTGTCACGAGATTTATTAGAGGAAGAGCATAGGCAATTGTTAACATGTTTGGATGAAGATTATGTTTTGGTGGTGGGGGACTTTAATGCTTAAGGGAATATGTAAAGAGATTTATCAAGTTTCATTTGTTGATACGCCGAACCTGATACCTGATATTTATAAAACATCTAGAAGGAGCAAAGATATTGAAAGAAGGGTTAATTATTGGGGTAAAACGCTTCTGGAACTGTGTTCAGACAATGCATTAGTGATTGGAAATGGAAGGATGGGGAGGAGGGTGAGTTTACCTGTCTGTCGGGGACAAACCCTAGTGTAATTGATTATGTTTTGGTTGGTATTGAACTCGTGGCCCTGACAGTTGATGTTGAGGTTCTTAGGGTCTAAGGCTCTGACCACTTACCAGTTGAGATTAAGCTTTGCCTTGGAAGAGGAGTTCCAAGGAATAAAAAAGGTAATAGTCCTACTAGGAGGGTTACAAAGGATCTTTGTTTTTCAGGGAAGTTTTTAAAGAGTGAATGGAGTAAAGAGGAGCTGGAGTTGATGAATGAGGAGTTTTTGAGGCCTCAAATAATTGAGAAAGTTGATAGTCTGAATGATCAAATCAGAGACATAGATGAAATTTTGGAAGATTTGGGTTTTGTGATTTATGAGTGTGCTCGTGTGTCAGAGAAACCAAATATGAAAAAGAAAAATAATTTTTTTGATGTTGAATGTAGTTCTTTTAAAAAGGAGTTGGATGAGTTATTAGATTTGGTAAATGCTTGCTCTGTAGAGGAAGAAAGGCAGACCTTGTTATTACGGTTTAAGGAAATGAGAAGGGAATATAATAGGCTAAAACGGAGGAAAAACGGGAGAAAATTAGAGAGGAACAGAAAGAGATAGAGAAGGCTTATATGGTAGGGGACACAAAGCAATTTTGGTCAGGAATAAGGCAGGAGAATGGACAAGGAAAAGGCTATTTAGATATCCCTGAAGTTGATAGTTGGCCTAGTTTTATTGAAAGTATAGAAGAAGATTCTAGTGGTCTAGATAGTGAAGAATCAAGTGTTGTTCCGCCGTTTCTGGTGAAAGGAAAAGATTATGAGTTACTGAGGGATGTAACCTCAGATGAAGTTAGGAAAGTAGTTAAGAAGATGAAGAGAGGATCAGGGCCTATACCAGCAGTTTTGTTAAACAGGTTTCTTGATATTTTTTTGCTAGTTTTAGTGAATATTTTTAATAGAATTATAAGTAGTGGTGTATGGCCTTCCCTATGGAAAGTATTGATTGTGGTACCTCTTTTTAAGAAAGGTAGTCCTTGTGATCATGATTGCTATAGGTTGATAGCATTAGCACCTGCACTTAGTAAAATTTTAGAAAAGATTTTCGACAATCGGTTGAATGAATGGTTGGAGGGTTATAGGGTGATTAAAGAGGAGCTGTGGGGTTTCAGGAAAGGTTACAGTACGTTGGATATAGCATTTGTGTTAAGTTCACTGATAGAGAAGTATGGATCAGGTAGAAATAAGCTGTATGTTGCGTTTCTAGACTTAAGAAAGGCATTCGACAATGTAGATAGAGCTCTCCTTGAAAAGTGTTTAAGAGATGTAGGTCTACCTTTAAGTTTTATTCGTTTATTTGTTGGTATGTATTCTGGAACTAAGTCTATGGTCAGGGTTGCAGATTCGGGATTTTTACAGGTTATTTGACCTTAAGAAAGGAGTGAAGCAGGGCAGCGCTATGTCCCCGAGACTGTTCGGTTTGTTTTTGAATGATATGGTGGAGTTTCTGGAAAAAAATGGGCTCCAAAGCTGTGTCTTGGAAAAATTCATTTTTTGGTGTTATTGTTTGTAGCTGACATTGGTTGCGAACTCGGCAAAGGAGTTTCAGTTGTTAGTGAGTTTAATTGAGTAATACTTACAAATGAAAAAGTTACAGCTGAACGTTTTGGAAACTGAATTGGTTGTTTTTAGTAAAAGGAATGAAAAAATAGATAATGTATTTGTATTTGGAGGACAACAATTAGATGTAGTTGAAAATATAAAGTATCTTGGTTATATCTTCCAAAGTAATGGTGGATTGAGTTCTCATATTGAAGAAGTGTTAAATAGGGGAAGAGCTGCAACATTTTCACTTTTCAGGAATAAAATTAGTGGAATAAAGAATTTGTCTTTGCATAAGAGGTTTTTTTTTTATCTAAGATTATGCCGATTCTCTATTACGGGGCAAAGATCTGGGAACATGAGAACGCTGCCCAGTTAGAAAGCGTTCAGCTAGGTTATTTTAAGATATTGTATAGGTTACATAAAATAACCCATACCCAGCTTCTTAAAGGAGACCTTGGATTGTGGTCTCTTAAAAGTTATAGGACTGCCCAATTTATTAAATTTAGGCTATAACTAGTACAGTTACCCAGTGGTAGGTTACTGAAGGCTGCATATGATGAGATACTTCAGTTAAATAGAAAAAGATCTTGGCCTTTTAAAGTTAAAGAGGTATTGGATAAGACAGGTTTTTCTTTCGCATGGAATGAGGGCCTTGGACCAACTAGTCAACAATTACAGTTGGACAAAGAAATTAAGCGGGTGCTGGAGGACCAGACGATACATAAATGGGGTGAGGAGATTAAGAATTCGGAAACTATAAGGTATTATAATAAGGTTAAGGTAATTTATGGTCAAGAATTTTACTTTAAGTTAAATTTATCCTCAAGATATTTTACATATTAGATGAAGCTATGATCTAACTGCAATCCGATCCGTTTGAAGTTGAAAGTTTTTATGAGGAGAAAATTGTTCCGGACGTAAGGTGTTTTTGTCCTCTCATTTAGGAAAAAGTAGAGACTTTGAAGCAGTGTTTGAGTCGTTGTCGAGGTCTTTTGGGGGTAAGGGAAAATTTATTTGGGAATGATAGAGTACTGCTTCCTGATGCCTTGAAAAGTATGTCGTCACAATTTATTTGTCTAGTGGGAAGATATCTTGATGAGTATTTTGCAAAAAGAAGAGAGTAGTTTTTGTTTTATTTTATTTTTATTTTTTTTTCTTTATTATTGTGACGAGTGCTGTAATTTGTTAATCTTGTATGTTATTTGTGTACATGGCCACATTTTGGCTTGAAATACACGTTATCTTATCTTATAGCACTAAAAACGGCATTTTTGGTGTCACTTCTTAAGTGGAAGAGTTTGGAAGCATAAAACGGTACCATTGCAATAATTATGGTCCAAAGCCTTAAACTAGAGGCTTATAAGAACCCCTTACTTATACTCCCCCTCCAAACCCTCTTAGTAAGTTTCTTAAATCGTCTACTCATCTTAAAAGTAAAAGATTATTGCGAAAACAAATTAACTAAACTAAAAAATTTTCAACTAAAAATCTACCAAAAATTAAGCTTGAATGATCAGCAGTTTTGAAATGAACCTTCAAACTTCACTCTGTGATGAAGCCTGTGTGCTAGTTCTAACGGTGGTAATTGAGGGGAAGGGACGTCGTTGCCCCTTTAAGGGGGCAGGTTTGAAGGTTCAATTCGTGAAGTTTGAAGGTACAATTCGAAACTGTTGATCATTCAAGCTTAATTTTTTGTAGATTTTTAGTTGAGAAGTTTTTAGTTTTAGTTAATCTGTTTTCGCAATAATCTTTTACTTTTAAGATGAGTAGGCGATTTATGAAACTTACTAAGAGGTTCTGGAGGGGGAGTATATGTAAGGGGTTCTTATAAACCTCCAGTTAAAGGCTTTGGACCATAATTATTGCAATGGTACTGTTTTATGCTTCCAAACTCTTCCACTTAAGAAGTGACACCAAAAATGCCGTTTTTAGTGCTATATGGCACTTAGGGATGATAAAATTGGTAAAAAGCACGTAGATATGAGTAATAGCATTAAAATCAGCCTTCCCGGGATAGGCTTTAAAAAATGAGTGCATCACATTTGCAAAAATTGTGGTCTATCTGAAACGTAATCATGAGAAGGGACAAACCGTGATTGAAAAAAAAATCCAAGCAGGAATTGAACGCATGATAATCTAATTTGAAATCCAGCGCTGTACTAACAGAACCACGCCTCTAATAATGTAATTTAATATATTGGTGTTTTTAGGACTTTAATTGCGTAGCTTGTTAAGGGGGCTCAGAGGAAGAACATACGGGAGGTGTTCTTGCAAATCTCCAGTTAAGGGTTTTGAACCATAATTATTACAATGATACCGTTTTATACTTATAAGATTTTCAACTTAAGAAGTGGCACCAAAAGTGTTGTTTTCAGTGCTATATCTCACTTACTTATGGTAGATTTGATAAAAAGTACGTAGATATGATCCAAAGTTTTCAAATGAGCCATTGAACGTCACTCTAAAAAGTTCTGGGGGCCCACTAGCTTCAGCCTTTCCACTTGAGAAATGGTACCAAAAGTGCCGTTTTTAGTGCCATTTGAAACTTGCAGATGATGGAATTTATAGCAAGAGTGTAGATATGAGCAATATTCTTTATATGAGCCTTCAAAAATCTATCTTACGATGTTCTGGTAGCCCGCTAGCCCCACCCCTTGAGAAATGAGATAAAAAGCTCCTTTTTTAGTGCCATATGAAACTTGCAGATGGCAGAATTCATATAAGCTATGCATAGATGAGAAATAGCTCTAGAATGAGCTCTTAGGCATCTCTCTATGATGGTCCATTAGCCCCATAGGCTTGGAAAAAAAGACCATTTTAATGAGTAGTATGTTACCTTATACTTTGCTTCCTTTATGTTCCATCCTGTTTTTTTTGCGGCCTTTACGTTCCTTCCGGTTTTTCTGATAATTCTATTCTACAGGGGCATTACACTCTTTGCCAAGAGGAACGAGTATAACTTGATTGGTGATTAGGATTTGAATAAAAGGAATAGCTGTTTAGCATTTGCAAAAAAGGGGTAATTAGTAATTGGAAACGTAAAAATAACTCAGTTATAATTACTTCTTTAGTTTACGAGATTTGCGAATTTTTTGCGAAAAGGTATTTGCGTAAAGGTATTGCGATGGTTAAGAATGCCTCACAGGTAATTAAAGAATGAGAAATGGGATGCTATAATTAGAATGGTTTTAAGTTGAAAATTGTGACGTAAAAATAACTCAGTTATTTGCTTGCGTGTATAGGAATTCCCATGTTATTTGCTTGCCTGTATTTTGTGTTAAATAAGTAGTTTTTTTATCTTTTAAAAGAGCTTTAAGGGTTTTGAGAGACTTAGTTGCCTGATTCCGTGTGGTTTTTCTTTACTTAGTGCTCATTAAAAACGAAATTTTTGTGTTAAATAAGTAGTTTTTGTATATTTTAAAAGAGCTTTAAGGGGTTTGAGAGACTCAGTTGCCTAATTCCGTGTGGTTTTTCTTTACTTAGTGCTCATTAAAAACGAAATTTTTGTGTTAAATAAGTAGTTTTTGTATCTTTTAAAAGGGCTTTACTGGGTTTGAGAGACTCAGTTGCCGGATTCCGTGTGATTGTTCTTTACTTAGTGCTTATTAAAAACGAAGTTTTTGTGTTAAATAAGTAGTTTTTGTATCTTTTAAAAGAGCTTTACAGGGTTTGAGAGACTCAGTTGCCTAATTCCGTGTGGTTTTTCTTTACTTAGTGCTCATTAAAAACTAAATTTTTTTGTTAAATAATTAGTTTTTTGTATCTTTTAAAAGAGCTTTAAGGGGTTTGAGAGACTCAGTTGCCTAATTCCGTGTGGTTTTTCTTTACTTAGTGCTCATTAAAAATGAAATTTTTGTGTTAAATAAGTAGTTTTTGTATCTTTTAAAAGAGCTTTACGGGGATTGAGAGACTCAGTTGCCGGATTCCGTGTGATTGTTCTTTACTTAGTGCTCATTAAAAACAAAATTTTTGTGTTAAATCAGTAGTTTATGTATCTTTTAAAAGAGCTTTAAGGGGTTTGAGAGACTCAGTTGCCTAATTCCGTGTGTTTTTTCTTTACTTAGTGATCATTAAAAACGAAATTTTTGTGTTAAATCAGTAGTTTTTGTATCTTTTAAAAGAGCTTTAATGGGTTTGAGAGACTCAGTTGCCTTATTATGTATGGTTTTCCTTGAATGAGTGGTCATTAAAAACTAAATTTTTTGTGTTAACTACGTAGTTTTTATATCTTTTTAAAAGAGCTTTACGGGGATTGATAGACTCAGGTGGCATATTCCGTGTGTTTTTTCTTTACTTAGTGCTTATTAAAATTTAAATTTTTGTGTTAAATAAGTACTTTTTGTATCTTTTAATAGAGCTTTACAGGGTTTGAGAGACTCAGTTGACTAATTCCTTGTGGTTTTTATTTACTTAGTGCTCATTAAAAACGAAATTTTGTGTTAAATAAGTAGTTTTTGCATCTTTTTAAAAGAGCTTTAAGGGGTTTGAGAGACTCAGTTGCCTGATTACGTTTGTGTTTCCTTTACTTAGTGCTCATTAAACAACATATTTTGTGTTAAATCAGTAGTTTTTTGTATCTTTTTAAAATATATTTAATTTTATTTACAGAATCTGTTGCATAATTCACTGTGGATTTTATGTAATTAGTTGACATTAAAATAGAAATTTTTGTGTTAAATAAGTAGTTTTTATATCTTTTAAAAGAGCTTTAAGGGGTTTGAGAGACTCAGTTGCCTAATTCCGTGTGGTTTTTCTTTACTTAGTGCTCATTAAAAACGAAATTTTTGTGTTAAATCAGTAGTTTTTGTATCTTTTAAAAGAGCTTTACGGGGATTGAGAGACTCAGTTGCCGGATTCCGTGTGATTGTTCTTTACTTAGTGATCATTAAAAACGAAATTTTTGTGTTAAATAAGTAGTTTATGTATCTTTTAAAAGAGCTTTAAGGGGTGTGAGAGACTCAGTTGCCTAATTCCGTGTGGTTTTTCTTTACTTAGTGCTCATTAAAAACGAAATTTTTGTGTTAAATCAGTAGTTTTTGTATCTTTTAAAAGAGCTTTACGGGGATTGAGAGACTCAGTTGCCGGATTCCGTGTGATTGTTCTTTACTTAGTGCTCATTAAAAACGAAATTTTTGTGTTAAATAAGTAGTTTATGTATCTTTTAAAAGAGCTTTAAGGGGTTTTAGAGACTCAGTTGCCTAATTCCGTGTGGTTTTTCTTTACTTAGTGCTCATTAAAAACGAAATTTTTGTGTTAAATCAGTAGTTTTTGTATATTTTAAAAGAGCTTTAAGGGGTTTGAGAGACTCAGTTGCCTAATTCCGTGTAGTTTTTCTTTACTTAGTGCTCATTAAAAACGAATTTTTTGTGTTAAATAAGTAGTTTTTATATCTTTTAAAAGAGCTTTAAGGGGATTGAGAGACTCAGTTGCCGGATTCCGTGGGATTGTTCTTTACTTAGTGCTCATTAAAAACGAAATTTGTGTGTTAAATAAGTAGTTTTTGTATCTTTTAAAAGAGCTCTAAGGGGTTTGAGAGACTCAGTTGCCTAATTCCGTGTGGTTTTTCTTTACTTAGTGCTCATTAAAAACGAAATTTTTGTGTTAAATAAGTAGTTTTTGTATATTTTAAAAGAGCTTTAAGGGGATTGAGAGTCTCAGTTGCCTTATTCCGTGTGGTTTTTATTTACTTAATGCTCATTAAAAACGAAATTTTTGTGTTAAATCAGTAGTTTTTGTATCTTTTAAAAGAGCTTTACTGGGTTTGAGAGACTCAGTTGCCTTATTCCGTGTGGTTTTTCTTTACTTGGTGCTCATTAAAAACGAAATTTTTGTGTTAAATCAGTAGTTTTTGTATCTTTTAAAAGAGCTTTAAGGGGTTTGAGAGACTCAGTTGCCTTACTCCGTGTGATTTTTCTTTACTTAGTGCTCATTAAAAACGAAATTTTGTGTTAAATCAGTAGTTTTTGTATCTTTTTAAAAGAGCTTTACGGGGTTTGAGAGACTCAGTTGCCTAATTCCGTGTGGTTTTTCTTTACTTAGTGCTCATTAAAAATGAAATTTTTTGTGTTAAATAAGTAGTTTTTGTATCTTTTAAAAGAGCTTTACGGGGATTGAGAGACTCAGTTGCCGGATTCTGTGTGATTGTTCTTTACTTAGTGCTCATTAAAAACGAAATTTTTGTGTTAAATCAGTAGTTTTTGTATCTATTAAAAGAGCTTTAAGGGGATTGAGAGACTCAGTTGCCTAATTCCGTGTGATTGTTCTTTACTTAGTAATCATTAAAAACGAAATTTTTGTATTAAATCAGTAGTTTTTGTATCTTTTAAAAGATCTTTAAGGGGTGTGAGAGACTCAGTTGCCTGATTCCGTGTGATTGTTCTTTAATTAGTGTTCATTAAAAACGAAATTTTTTGTGTTATATAAGTAGTTTTTGTATCTTTTAAAAGAGCTTTACGGGGATTGAGAGACTCAGTTACCGGATTCCGTGTGATTTTTCTTTACTTAGTGCTCATTAAAAACGAAATTTTTGTGTTAAATCAGTAGTTTTTGTATCTTTTAAAAGAGCTTTAAGGGGTTTGAGAGACTCAGTTGCCTAATTCCGTGTGATTGTTCTTTACTTAGTGCTCATTAAAAACGAAATTTTTGTTTTAAATCAGTAGTTTTTGTATCTTTTAAAAGAGCTTTAAGTGGTGTGAGAGACTCAGTTGCCTGATTCCGTGTTGTTTTTCTTTACTTAGTGCTCATTAAAAACGAAATTTTTGTGTTAAATAAGTAGTTTTTGTATATTTTAAAAGAGCTTTACGGGGATTGAGAGACTCAGTTACCGGATTCCGTATGATTGTTCTTTACTTAGTGCTCATTAAAAACGAAATTTTTGTGTTAAATAAGTAGTTTTTTTATCTTTTAAAATATACAACAAATGACCACCAAGTAAAGAAAAACCACACGGAATCAGGCAACTGAGTCTCTCAAACCCCAAATTCTAAGTAAGCAACAAACTCTTTCTTGAATTTACCTCATGGATACACAATGCAGAAATTTCATTTAAGAAATTATCAAAAAATTGTAAGTAAGTAGCAAATTCTTTCTTGAATTCGCCACCTGGGTAAATAAAAAACGCATTTCATTCAAGAAATTACGACAAAATTCTAAGTAAGTAACAAACTCTTTCTTGAAGTTACCTCATGGATACACAATGCAGAAATTTCATTTAAGAAATTATGAAAAAAAATTGTAAGCAAGTAACAAACTCTTTCATGAAGTCACCTCGTGGATACACAATGAAGAAATTTCATTAAAGAAATTATGAAAAAATTGTAAGTAAGTAGCAAATTCTTTCTTGAATTCACCTGCTGGATAAACAGAAAGACATTTCGTTCAAGAAATTATGACAAAATTCCAAGTAAGTAACAAACTCATTATTGTTTTCACTACTTAGATACACGATGTAGAAATTTAATTCAAGAAATTATGAAAAAATTCTCAGTAAGTAACAATTTCTTTCTTAAAGTCAACTCTTGGATACACAATACGGAAATTTCATTCAAGAAATTATGAAAAAGTTGTAAGCAAGTAACAAACTCTTTCCTGAAGTCACCTCTTGGATACACAATGCAGAAACTTCATTTAAGAAATTATCAAAAATTGTAACTAAGTAGCAAATTCTTTCTTGAATTCGCCTCTTAGATAAACAAAAAAATGTCATTTCGTTCAAGAAATTACGACAAAATTCCAAGTAAGTAACAAACTTATTATTGTTTTCACGACTTAGATACACGATGTAGAAATTTAATTCAAGAAATTATGAAAAAATTCTCAGTAAGTAACAATTTCTTTCTTGAAGTCAACTCTTGGATACACAATACGGAAATTTCATACAATAAATTATGAAAAAATTGTAAGCAAGTAACAAACTCTTTCCTGAAGTCACCTCTTGGATACACAATGCATAAACTGCATTTAAGAAATTATCAAACATTGTAAGTAAGTAGCAAATTCTTTCTTGAATTCGCCTCTTGGATAAACAAAAAAAAGTCATTTCATTCAAGAAATTATGACAAAATTCTAAATAAGTAATAAATCCTTTCTTGAAGTTACCTCTTGGATACACAACGCAGAAATTTCATTTAAGAAATTATCAAAAATTGTAAGTAAGTAGCAAATTCTTTCTTGAATTCGCTTACTGGATAAATAAAAAAGACATTTCATTCAAGAAATTATGACAAAATTCTAAGTAAGTAACAAACTGTTTCCTGAATCCTCCTCCTGAATGCACAATACAGATATTTCATTTAAGAAATTACGAAAAAATTGTAAGTAAGTAACAAACTCTTTCTTGAATACACCTCGTGGATACACAATGCAGAAATTTCAGTAAAAAAATTATGAGAAAATTGTAAGTAAGTATAATTTTTTTTTTTAAATTCACCTGCTGGATAAACAAAAAGACGGTTTGTTCAAGAAATTATTAGAAAATTCCAAGTAAGTAACAAACTCTTTATTGTTTTCACGACTTAGATATACGATGTAGAAATTTAATTCAAGAAATTATAAAAAAAAGGAAAGTAAGTAACAAACTCTTTATTGATTTCACCTCTTTAATTTTTCTCAAAGAAGTGGAGAAAAGTTCAACTTCGATTCTGAATTTTCTCAATGAAAATGAAATAAGTTATTGATAATTTCTATTTCCCCAAAATAATATAAAAATTTTCCAATTCAGTTCAGACAAAAGTTATACTATGATTGTGATTATTTTCCATGAAGATAAAAAGTTTCATTTTAATTCTAAATTTTCTTAAATTTAATTCCGACCTTTCTCAAAGAGATGAAAAAATTTAAAGTTCTGTTCCAAATATTTTACCGGAAAAGAAAAGTTCAACTTCGATTCTGAATTTTCTCAATGAAAATGAAATAAGTTATAGTATCAATTCTATTTTCATAAAATAATATAAAATTTTCCACTTCAATTCAGATTTTTCTCAAAGAGACGACAAAATTTAAAATATTGTTCCAAATTTTTCATTGTAGATAGAAAAAGTTATACTTTGATTGTGATTATTCTTCATGAAGATATGGAGCTCCACTTTTATTCTAAGTTTTCTCGAACAAGTTCTAAATTCTCCAGAGAAAATAAAAAGCTTCCACATGAGTGTTAATATTCTTAAGAGCTTATTAGCTCAGTTCGTTGGAACGACATGGTAATAACGTGAAGGTTGAGGGCTCGATCCCCTCAAGAGCCATAGTTTTTACTTTCGTATGGTAACTCCATAAGTTATTTTAGGGATATATTTTATATCAACCTGCAAAGTCGTCATAGCTTTATTTCATTTTTTAAGGTTTATTTAGACGAGGTTGCGTTTTGAAACTACTTGCTATTTGCTTGCTTTTCCTTGTCAAATGTCCAATGTAGTGTGGAGTCCCCATAGGGTCCTACAATTGGCAAAAAGTGGCCAGTACGAACACCCTATTTTTTGAACCAAACTGTTTTTTTAGACAACACCAATAAACTATTCGCCCTTGACCGAGCGTTGTTTAATTTTTTCAAGGTTAATTTAGACGATGCTCCGTGCGCGCACGTAACCTCGTCTAAATAAACCTTGAAAAAATGAAATAAAGCTATGTTTTATAACATGTTTTATAACTATGTTTTATTATAACATTTATAACCAATAAAATATGCAAAGTCGACATAGCTTTATTTCATTTTTTCAATCCCCGAGTCTCTCATTCCCCGTAAAGCTCTTTTAAAAGATACAAAAACTACTGAATTAACACAAAAATTTCGTTTTTAATGAGCACTAAGTAAAGAACAATCACACGGAATCAGGCAACTGAGTCTCTCAATCCCCGTAAAGCTCTTTTAAAAGATACAAAAACTACTTATTTAACACAAAAATTTCGTTTTTAATGAGCACTAAGTAAAGAAAAACTACACGGAATTAGGCAACGAGTCTCTCAAACCCCTTAAAGCTCTTTTAAAAGATACAAAAACTACTGATTTAACACAAAAATTTCGTTTTTAATGAGCACTAAGTAAAGAAAAACCACACGGAATTAGGCAACTGAGTCTCTCAAACCCCTTAAAGCTCTTTTAAAAGATACATAAACTACTGATTTAACACAAAAATTTTGTTTTAATGAGCACTAAGTAAAGAAAAATCACACGGAATCCGGCAACTGAGTCTATCAAACCCCTTAAAGCTCTTTTAAAAGATATAAAAACTACTGAGTTAACACAAAATTTCGTTTTTAATGATCACTAATTAAAGGAAAATCATACAGGATTAGGCAACTGAGTCTCTAAAACCACTTAAAGCTCTTTTAAAAGATACATAAACTACTTATTTAACACAAAAATTTCGTTTTTAATGAGCACTAAGTAAAGAACAATTACACGGAATCCGGCAACTGAGTCTCTCAATCCCCTTAAAGCTCTTTTAAAAGATATAAAAACTACTTATTTAACACAAAAATTTCGTTTTTAATGAACACTAAGTAAAGAAAAACCACACGGAATCAGGCAACTGAGTCTCTCAATCCCCGTAAAGCTCTTTTAAAAGATACAAAAACTACTTATTTAACACAAAAATTTCGTTTTTAATAAGCACTAAGTAAAGAACAATCACACGGAATCCGGCAACTGAGTCTATCAATCCCCGTAAAGCTCTTTTAAAAAGATACAAAAACTACTTATTTAACACAAAATTTTCGTTTTTAATGAGCACTAAGTAAAGAAAAACTACACGGAATTAGGCAACGAGTCTCTCAAACCCCTTAAAGCTCTTTTAAAAGATACAAAAACTACTGATTTAACACAAAAATTTCGTTTTTAATGAGCACTAAGTAAAGAAAAACCACACGGAATTAGGCAACTGAGTCTCTCAAACCCCTTAAAGCTCTTTTAAAAGATACATCAACTACTTATTTAACACAAAAATTTCGTTTTTAATGAGCACTAAGTAAAGAACAATCACACGGACTCCGGCAACTGAGTCTCTCAATCCCCGTAAAGCTCTTTTAAAAGATACAAAAACTACTGATTTAACACAAAAATTTCGTTTTTAATGAGCACTAAGTAAAGAAAAACCACACGGAATTAGGCAACTGAGTCTCTCAAACCCCTTAAAGCTCTTTTAAAAGATACATAAACTACTTATTTAACACAAAAATTTCGTTTTTAATGAGCACTAAGTAAAGAACAATCACACGGAATCCGGTAACTGAGTCTCTCAATCCCCGTAAAGCTCTTTTAAAAGATACAAAAACTACTGATTTAACACAAAAATTTCGTTTTTAATGAGCACTAAGTAAAGAAAAACCACACGGAATTAGGCAACTGAGTCTCTCAAACCCCTTAAAGCTCTTTTAAAAGATATAAAAACTACTGATTTAACACAAAAATTTCGTTTTTAATGAGCACTAAGTAAAGAAAAACCACACGGAATCAGGCAACTGAGTCTCTCAAACCCCTTAAAGCTATTTTAAAAGATACAAAAACTACTTATTTTAAACAAAAATTTCGTTTTTAATGAGCACTAAGTAAAGAAAAAACACACGGAATTAGGCAACTGAGTCTCTCAAACCCCTTAAAGCTCTTTTAAAAGATACAAAAACTACTGATTTAACACAAAAATTTCGTTTTTAATGAGCACTAAGTAAAGAAAAAACACACGGAATTAGGCAACTGAGTCTCTCAAACCCCTTAAAGCTCTTTTAAAAGATACAAAAAGTACTTATTTAACACAAAAATTTCGTTTTTAATAAGCACTAAGTAAAGAACAATCACACGGAATCCGGCAACTGAGTCTATCAATCCCCGTAAAGCTATTTTAAAAAGATACAAAAACTACTTATTAAACACAAAATTTCGTTTTTAATGAGCACTAAGTAAAGAACAATCACACGGAATTAGGCAACTGAGTCTCTCAAACCCCTTAAAGCTCTTTTAAAAGATACAAAAACTACTGATTTAACACAAAAAATTTAGTTTTTAATGAGCACTAAGTAAAGAAAAATCACACGGAATTAGGCAACTGAGTCTCTCAAACCCCTTAAAGCTCTTTTAAAAGATAAATAAACTACTGATTTAACACAAAAATTTCGTTTTTAATGAGCACTAAGTAAAGAACAATCACACGGAATCAGGCAACTGAGTCTCTCAATCCCTGTAAAGCTCTTTTAAAAAGATACAAAAACTACTTATTTAACACAAAATTTCGTTTTTAATGAGCACTAAGTAAAGAAAAACCACACGGAATTAGGCAACTGAGTCTCTCAAACCCCTAAAAGCAATTTTAAAAGAAAAAAAAAACAACTTAATTAACAAAAAAATTTCTTTTTTAATGACAAATAAGTAAAGACCAACCACACGGAATAAGGTAACTGAGTCTCTCAAACCCCGTAAAGCTCTTTTAAAAGATACAAAAACTACTTATTTAACACAAAAATTTCGTTTTTAATGAGCACTAAGTAAAGAACAATCACACGGAATCCGGCAACTGAGTCTCTCAAACCCTGTAAAGCCCTTTTAAAAGATACAAAAACTACTTATTTAACACAAAATTTCATTTTTAATTAGCACTAAGTAAAGAAAAATCACACGGAATTAGGCAACTGAGTCTCTCAAACCCCTTAAAGCTCTTTTAAAAGATACAAAAAAAAAATTATTTAACAAAAAAATTTCTTTTTTAATGAGCACTAAGTAAAGGAAAACCATACGGACTAAGGCAACTGAGTCTCTCAAACCCCTTAAAGCTCTTTTAAAAGATACAAAAACTACTTATTTAACACAAAAATTTCGTTTTTAATGAGCACTAAGTAAAGAACAATCACACGGAATCTGGCAACTGAGTCTCTCAGACCCTGTAAAGCTCTTTTAAAAGATACAAAAACTACTTATTTAAAACAAAATTTCGTTTTTAATGAGCACTAAGTAAAGAAAAACCACACGGAATCAGGCAACTGAGTCTCTCAAACCCCTTAAAGCTATTTTAAAATATACAAAAAACTACTGATTTAATACAAAATTTCGTTTTTAATGACCACTAAGTAAAGAACAATCACACGGAATTAGGCAACTGAGTCTCTCAAACCCTTTAAAGCTCTTTTAAAAAGATAAATAAACTACTAATTTAACACAAAATTTCGTTTTTAATGAGCACTAAGTAAAGAACAATCACACGGAATCCGGCAACTGAGTCTCTCAATCCCCGTAAAGCTCTTTTAAAAGATACAAAAACTACTTATTTAACACAAAAATTTCGTTTTTAATGAGCACTAAGTAAAGAAAAACCACACGGAATTAGGCAACTGAGTCTCTCAATCCCCTTAAAGCTCTTTTAAAAGATAAAAAAAAATAATGATTTAAAAAAAAATTTAGTTTTTAATGAGCACTAATTAAAGAAAAACCACACGGAATTAGGCAACGGAGTCTCTCAAACCCTGTAAAGCTCTTTTAAAAGATACAAAAACTACTTATTTAACACAAAAATTTCGTTTTTAATGAGCACTAAGTAAAGAACAAACACACGGAATCCGGCAACTGAGTCTCTCAATCCCTGTAAAGCCCTTTTAAAAGATACAAAAACTACTTATTTAACACAAAAATTTCGTTTTTAATGAGCACTAATTAAATAAAAACCACACGGAATTAGGCAACTGAGTCTCTCAAACCCCTTAAAGCTATTTTAAAAGATACAAAAAATAATTATTTAAAACAAAAACTTCGTTTATAATGGGCACTAAGTAAAGAAAAACCACACGGAATCAGGCAACTGAATCTCTCAAACCTCTTAAACCTCTTTTAAAAGTTACAAAAACTACTTATTTAACACAAAATACAGGCGAGCAAATAACATGGGAATTCCTATACACGTAAGCAAATAACTGAGTTATTTTTACGTCACAATTTTCAACTTAAAACCATTCTAATTATAGCATCCCATTTCTCATTCTTTAATTACCTGTGAGGCATTCTTAACCATCGCAATACCTTTACGCAAATACCTTTTCGCAAAAAATCGCAAATCTCGTAAACTAAAGAAGTAATTATAACTGAGTTATTTTTACGTTTCCAATTACTAATTACCCCTTTTTTGCAAATGCTAAACAGCTATTCCTTTTATTCAAATCCTAATCACCAATCAAGTTATACTCGTTCCTCTTGGCAAAGAGTGTAATGCCCCTGTAGAATAGAATTATCAGAAAAACCGGAAGGAACGTAAAGGCCGCAAATAAAACAGGATGGAACATAAAGGAAGCAAAGTATAAGGTAACATACTACTTTAATGTTTTTCACCTTTTAGTTACTATGGGCAGTGGTTCGCTCTTTACTAGGTTGCAGCTAATGCTTCAACCATGACAAAGAACTTATTGCAAATTCTCCCCAGAAACTAGTGAACATTGAAATCTGTAAAATCTAATAGATGGTAGAATTTGTAAAAAACCTAGTAAATATAAGCAATAGCTTGTAATGGAGCCATTAAACATCTATCTACGACGGTGCGGTAGCCTGCTAATGTTGCAGTAGCTTACTGGTGAGCAGACGATTTATGAAACTTACTAAGGGGGCTGGGAGGTGGAGTGTACGGGAGGGATTCTTGTAAACCTCCAGTTAAAGGTTTTGGAACATGACTATTACAGTAGTACCTGTTTTATGCTTCAGAGCTTTTCCACTCCAGAAGTGGCACCAAAAATGTTGTTTTCAGTGCTGTATCGCACTTATGAATGGTAGAATCGATAAAAAGCACGTAGATATAGCTTTTAAATGAGCCTTTAAACATAACTCTTAAAAGTTACTACTATCACTGCTTTATTTACTATTACTACTACTTCAACTACTAATTGTATTGCAACTACTTGTTAAGGAGCTCCTAGATGGTCAATCATTTTGATCAAAAGTTTCTGTCAATCCATTGACGTGTTCAAACTTTCTAATCAGTTACTTTCAACGCTTGACTCAAGCGTCAAACAGGTTCCTAGACGGTCAATCACGCTTGAGTCAATCGATTGACGAAAGCTTTTGATCAAAATGATTGACCGTCTAGGGCCTCCTTTAGCAACTGTTTACTTGTCTTAAAGAGCTAGAAGCGAAAAATCTAGCTCTCAGTTTTTTTTTGCATTTAACTTCTGGAACTTTTACCTCGAAAGTTACTTTGCCGAAATTGACCCACCTTGATTACAAACCTTTCAGTCTATTCCCAAAAGTAGAAACACTTATTTTTTATATAAATTCGATCTGCGGTTTATGCTTTTGTTTGTGAGGTTACATTTCAACATTTTTAGGATACATTTTGTCGTTGATCATCATTCACTCTCAGACAGAAACCCGAAGCCTGATTCTAAAACATTTAAATTTTGAGTGATTTATGTCCGTCAGTAACCCCTGTGCATAAGTTGACTTTATTACAAGTCAAGAGAATATTAGACACCTAATGCCTCGTTTCAAATTCGATTTGCATGTGAGCTGTTTTGCTGAATACAAATATATTCGCAAATATGCTTTTATAGTGTGTTTACTGGAAACGGGGGAAAAAAATATGAGCACGAGTCAGAGAAATTTAAGGCCAAATGAATCAAGTCCGACTTTTTTTTTTAATGTAGCTCTTGATAAATATACACATTTCCTCTTCGGTTGCAAGAATTTCCTATAAAATAAGAATAAATTCCAAATGAACAAAAACATTTGATGCTTTCAAGTATTAAATAGCCTTTTCAGGACCAATACAAGTAAGTTTGTAGTAATATGTACCTCCGAGTGGAGGGGGTCCCCCCTTATAAAATAGAGGAATGGAAGTATGATCATGGTCTTTTCTCGTAGCTCTTCCCTCATACTTTAAAACGTAAGCAAACGCAGATTGACTTAATAATTTATTCCATCCGATGATTCCAGGGCTTTTTTTTGTACTTTCTGTGTTTCGGATCTTTTTAGCCTTATTTTTCTTTTATCACTTTTTTTATTGTATTTTAGTGTATATTCTCTGTTATTTTTGTGTGCGTGTGCATATTGTTTATTGCATTTATAAGGTTTTATTATTGTATTGTGAGGCCGCTGACAAGTGAAGCTCCATGGAATAACCGTTTAGTGCTTAGAAAAGGAAAGGTTTTTTCTATAGCATGAATTAAATGATTGACGACTGGTGGATCAATCTTCTTTTTTTGGTTCTCTACTACTTGTTTTATGAACTTGTCAATTTGGCTTCTCAACAGGCCAGTTGTAAATATAGGATTACTGACAATTATTGTTCTATTTTTAAAATTGATTTTTAAATGTTTTTATAATATTAATATAAGGAAGAAAAAATATCTCTAGAAAGATTCATTGCGCAGGATTCATTTGAGTCTGTTTAATCTATTTATTCTATCTAATCTATTTAATCTTTATATTCAACAATTTTTTCCCTTCTTTTCCCTCAGTAAGTAAGTAAATGACTTTTTTCTCTGAGTAAGTAACTCACATGTCTTCCCCCTTCTTTACAGGCCAATAAGCCTTTGGGGGAATAGTAAAATGTAATATTGTATTTGTATTTAGTCATCAATATATTTTATCTTAAGGAAGTATCATCTTAGGTCTGTAGACTTAACCGAATTTTCAGAGATTATCACTAACGTATAATTTCACCAAACGGACGAATTCATATTAGTGAACGGCGAAGATCAGCAACATCATAGTTTATTGGTTAAATTATCTGTTTCTACATAATAGGCAAGCCTCTAATTTTTGTTTTATAATTGAAAATTTCAAATTTCTGGATAACACGCATGGTATACAATATTCACGCAACCACAAAGAAGCCACAGGGGATGCATTTGATTGAAGAATTACTCGGAAAGTACATTTCAGGAATCCGTATTTTCCTTTTTTTGTGAAAAATTGGGGCTTATCAGATTTTAAAATTAAAAATTTTAAAAACTACCATGATTAGAGCTTTACTAAATTCGTTTAATAACCTTCGTATGTACACACCATTTTAATAATAAATTAAACAAAAACGACCATTTTTCATGTGAAAGTAATGAGCGACAGCAAACTATAAAATGAACAGGAACTATTCCGTATCTGAGGGAGGCTACCCTGGGCGCAGAAATTTTAGGGGCGTAAAATTTCAAATAAATAATCTAACATTTATAGTCATTTGTAATTTAAAATTTTATTTTTATTAAAATAGACCAGAGGGCGCAGTTGTAGTAAGTATAGACAAATTAAATATGAAGTTTTCATTTTTTTTGTATGTCTTTTCCCATTTAAAGTAAGATAAAAACAGATTTATATAAATGAAACATTTTGTTAATGAATGAAAATTTTTGGGAGACAGGGGAGGCGCTAATCAAGATTTTGCCCCGGGTGCAAGAGAGGCCGGAACAGCCACTTGGCTGCTCCCTTCTTAACCTCTTGCTTTTTGCGATGAAGTTCTATAGTTATATATTGAAAGCAATTATGAATGCAAGAGATGTAGCTAAGAAGAATTTGCAAGTGCTTTATTTACCGATTGCCTTTTATAATATTTATACTCAAAAAATGTTACTGTTTAAAGCAAATGCGCATCAATAAGCTCTGTCTTCTTGATTTTCTTGAAAATGTATCAAACTGTCAAAAGGTTTGAAATTGACTTGTATATTTTAAACGTTTGTTCTTTCTATAAGTTTTTCTTTAACACCGATTGCTGGTTGAGCTGTGTATATTGTTTAAATGTCGTTTTGTTAGGCTTGTATACATAGCAATATCTGTCAATTCCTGAAGTTTTATGATCAAACTTGACATTATTTGAATTTTTATTTCAGGATATCGAGACAAACTTGGCGTAGACACTGATAAAAGTTATCATAAAAGGGTGAGTGAAATCGATATACATATATATATATATATATATATATATATATATATATATATATATATATATATATATATATATATATATATATATATATACATACATATATATATATATATATATATATATATATATATATATATATATATATATATATATATATATATATATATATATATATATATATATATATATATATATATATATATATATATATATATATATATATATATATATATATATATATATATATATATTTATGTATGTATGTATATATATATATATTTATGTATGTATATATATATATATATCTCTCTCTCTCTCTCTCTCTCTCTCTCTCTCTCTCTCTCTCTCTCTCTCTCTCTCTCTCTCTCTCTCTCTCTCTCTCTCTCTCTCTCTCTCTCTCTCTCTCTCTCTCTCTCTCTCTCTCTCTCTCTCTCTCTCTCTCTCTCTCTCTCTCTCTCTCTCTCTCTCTCTCTCTCTCTCTCTCTCTCTCTCTCTCTCTCTCTCTCTCTCTCTCTCTCTCTCTCTCTCTCTCTCTCTCTCTCTCTCTCTCTCTCTCTCTCTCTCTCTCTCTCTCTCTCTCTCTCTCTCTCTCTCTCTCTCTCTCTCTCTCTCTCTCTCTCTCTCTCTCTCTCTCTCTCTCTCTCTCTCTCTCTCTCTCTCTCTCTCTCTCTCTCTCTCTCTCTCTCTCTCTCTCTCTCTCTCTCTCTCTCTCTCTCTCTCTATATATATATATATATATATATATATATATATATATATATATATATATATATATATATATATATATACATACTTATGTATTTATATATATATATATATATATATATTTATATATATATATATATATATATATATATATATATATATATATATATATATATATATATATATATATATATATATATATATATATATATATATATATATATATATATATACATATATATATATATATACATATATACATATATACATATATACATATATACATATATATATATATATATATATATATATATATATATACATAAATATATATATATGCACTTATATATATATATATATATATATATATATATATATATATATATATATATATACATATACATATATATATATATATATATATATATATATATATATATATATATATATATATATATATATATATATATATATATATATATATATATATATATATATATATATATATATATATATATATATATATATATATATATATATATATATATATATATATATATATATATATATATATATATATATATATATATATATATATATATATATATATATATATATATATATATATATATATATATATATATATATATATATATATATATATATATATATATATATATATATATATATATATATATATATATATATATATATATATATATATATATATATATATATATAAATTTTTCCCTTGGTTCCTCCTGGGCCACCTGTGGTATATAGGGGCACCGACGAAACCCCTTTGCATATCTCGCCCAGTAGCTATGGTGAAAACACCTTCCCATGGGATTCGGATGATGTGTGCGCACATTGGAGATCGCAGTTGTTCGTGCGTCTGAATGCATTTCTCGGTCTCCCTCCGTCGACGCCCCACGCGGCTGTCATTGCTGCTGCTTGGTGCGGGATTCTTTACTCCTCCATCCGAAAGACCTCTACAAGATATCTTCATTTTTTCTTCTTCACCCCTTCAGCAATATGTGGCTGGCCAGTTCAATAACAGATCTCCGTGATACTGATAAAGACCACCCTGTTTTACGAAGTATCTGACTTTCAGTGGCATTCAAAATTGGGCAGCTTAAAAAAGTGTTTTTGCTAACCCCTAGACTCCTTGGGGGGTATTGTTTTCTTTTGTCTGGAACCTCTAACTGTTTACTATATACTTTTCTTCTCTCCACTATCGTCATGCCAAAAACCAGCGAGGGCGTTAACATATTTTCAGGATCGGACTTCCTGCCCAATTCCTGTCTAGTTTAGTATCACATAATGATATAAAATAGCTCTTAACTTAGAGGCACTGCCCCCCCCCCTCTCCCAAAGAAAAAGAGAGAAAAAATATGGCCTCTGCTTCCTACGAAATAAATACGCCTCTGAAGATAGGACCAGTGAATAAATTCTCTATAGAGCCCTTTTCTTTTTCTAATTCGTTTTTACAAAAAGTGTAATATATACTCTTTGAGTTTGGACAAGTCTGTACCCAGCAGGGGGGGGGGGTAAGGGTGGTTTTGAACCCCCCCCCCCCGAGATGTTTGACTCGTAAAAATGTAACAAAAATGGATATAAACAAATTTTGTATACGTTTTTTGAGTTTCTTTTTGTAGATAAAACTATAAACACCAATGAATTATCTAAGGAGTATTACGTTACGTCAGTATAGAATTTTATTTTCAAATGACTACCGCCTGCTAGTTAAAAAAGTTTCAGAGTTAAAAAAAAAAAAAATAAATGAACTTCTCACTCAAATTTAATGGCACTTGTGTTTGAGCAGTGTTTCATAAATAATTGTGACAAATTAGCGTAAAAAGCAAGAGTTTAGAAAGGGGCAGCCCCCCTCATGCACGTTCGGTTTAAATTTAATGTTGCTCCTTAATTTCAGCTGAAAAAAAATTTTCTTTTGTAATCTAATTTCTGACCATTTTTCAGATCATGCCAAGAAGCACCCCCCCCCCCCTCCTGTGTATTTTTTGCTTGGAAAATTCCTCTGGGAAACTTCTCTCTCGACGGAAAATTCTCCCCGTGGAACCTCCCACTGCTAAATATTCCTCCCAATAAATTTACATATATTTCCTAACTTGCAGCCCTTTCTCCATGGGGGTCACAGAATTCCCATAAACATAGTCATCAGACCTTTAAGCTATACTAAATCAAATTGCTGTTTCAAAATTTTGACCGTATATCTTTGGGGGTAAGAGGTACGGAAGGGGGCTAGTAGCCCTTCAATATTTTTGGTTACTTAAAATGGGCTCTAGAACTTTGGACCAGTTTTTTTTTTAAGGTCTCTTGAAATTTTGGATGTTATTTCTTCGTTTTCTTACATTAGTATTGTATCAGCATTCGACTAAAATATATTTTCGTGTCCATGTTTGTAATTTTTTAGGTTAGACGTGACAGTGATAGAGTTCTGCCAGAGCCCTATGGGGTGTCAGCTCAATCTCGATATGTGGAAATGGTATTGGTTGTGGATAACAAGATATACGTCAAACAAAATTCAGACATGGATGCTGTGAAACGACGTTGTAAAGATATCGCTAATATTGTCAACGCTGTATGTATTCTGTTTTTACATTCGATTAGAGTCAAAACTAGTAATACCCATTTTTTTTCGTGGAAAACTGCTTAAGAATCTCTAGAACTCCTGTTAAGAAGAGTTCTTTCTGTTTATTTGTAGAGAACAGAATCTCTACAAAACGCTATTGCAGCGAAGATTTAAAACTTACTCCATTTTAGGCTATTTAGCCAAAACTTCCAGTAAAATTAAGCGAGACTTCCAGCAAAATTAAGAGATACTGACTTTTTATTTATTTTTTCTTTTTTTGTGCTTTAAGATTTCAGTTTTACATACTGTCTAGTTGTTCATCCTGTCTAAATTTGGTTTGTGGTCGAATTTCGGTCCTCAAATATGAGGAGGTCATGTCTCGAAAAAAAGAAACATCCTAAAACTAATTCAAGTAAGAATGTCAAAACAAACGCAACTTTAGTAACCTGGAAATCGCACAGTGGAAGCGAACAAGCTACTCGTTGATTTGAAAAAATAATAATAGTATGCCTCATACTTCTCGATTAACTGCTCATTTGTGAGAGCTGCCACAGAAAAAGTAAGAAAAGAGAGGGGAAAGGGAAAGAGCTAGAAGAGGAAAGCGGTTCTGCATGCCTAATGTGTAAGGTACAATTATTTTGCATATTATGTAATAAGAATTGTTTTCTAACTTCACACTGTCCAAATACTTTAACCCTCCCCCTCCCCCCTGATCTTCAAATATATAGCCCAAATTATATATTTTCTATCTATTCTGTCACTTCTCTTTGTCTTCTGTCAAGATAAGCTGGAAGAAACTAACGAAAAAAACCCGGTTCTATAATGCGTCAATGAATGAACAACTTCAGCGGTAGTGGGTTTATCATACAAGTACTTTCACTTTTACCACCAAACCTTGCACAAGACTGATAAAGCTGACTGGCAAACCTGACTAAATCCAAGCAGAGGAAAAGGAATTTTGGACATTCACCGATAAATGTCGACATTTACCAGATTTCGGTCTTTCACCGTAACATAAATATCAGAAAGATTTTGCCATACCAGAAGGATGCAAATTATCAATTAATTCACTTAGCTTCATTTATGCTAGCTTACTGTAGTTCCAAAATCGCTTGTATTTAAACTCTATACTGTGGAAGAATTAAAATTTTATGAATCATTCCATTGGACTCGCGCAGTTTTCCACATAAGTCAGTTTAATTTTGCATCAATCAATGAGAGTAAATGGAACTGGTGGTAAGTTTCCAGTCAGAACTGCTGTATCCACGGTACTTGTTGAACGAGTTAAAATTTCTCCAGAATTTTTCCAACTAATTCTCAACTTCATAATTATCCTACTACGCATTGTTCAGACTTTTCGCGCAATATTCACTCGACGTCGAGAGCGGGATTCAACATCCGTCACACTGGGCCAAAAATCTGAAACTCAATTCCAGCATCAGTTCGAAAATGCAGCAACAAGCAAAATTTTCTAAGGCTGGTGAGGAAATATCTTATTACATGCTAAGCATTTTGTTCATTAGGGTTTTCTTTTTCGTTGTTATAAAATTTAGTTAAAAAATGGCTGTGTATTTTCGTTGGCAATATTGTCAGCGCTAAAGTATGCCACCAGGCATGTGCGCTGTTTTGTGACATTTATTGATGTATGTGTTATAAATAAAAATATTCTACTCTAAAGTTAGAAAGTTACGCTCGGGATCTTGGAATTAAGGACTCGGGATCGTAATTGAAATGTTGGCCCGAAAGACAATTAAAAATAGAGCTTTTCTTTACGAGATTTATGAAAAAGAATAAAATTATGTTTAGAAAATGCTTTTTTTGGAATTAGAATAATCAATTATCCCTCCCGTTGGTGAAATAGCCAAGATATATATAATATTTTCCCGCTGCTTGACTTTTCTGCTAAATGTGGCTTACTCCGCTGGAGAAGAAACGATTATGCTGAAACCAAAAAACTTCAGAGAATGTTTCTTCTCTGGTAATTGAAAATATTTTCTTTGTCACCATCGAAGGAGCGTACTTGTAGTAGTTTGATGACTGAAAAAAGAGTGCATTTTACAACTTGTTTTCAAAACCAAGCTTCTACAAAAGTTTTAGTAATTTTAGAGAATTAGAAAAGGATTGTTGCTTTCCACTCCCTCAATGGTTGTCGCTCCCATCTAATATTGATTGTCTTTTTGTATGGAAACCTGGTTTATTGACTTAAACTTAATAATACAATAAATCTATACTTTTTCCAGCTTTATGCCCCGTTAAACATTTACATAGCCTTAGTTGGAATTGTCGTTTGGTCAGAGAAAGATGAAGTAACACTGTCACAAAATGGCGACGAGACACTGACTAATTTCCTCCATTATAGAAAAATGAGACTTGTTCATGAAATTCCAAATGACAACGCCCAACTTATAACGTGAGTTTTATTTCTCTGTTGATTTTGTATTTAAAAAAGGATAGCTTTCCAATTGATTAAAAAAGCATTTAACAAATATTTCAAAAAATTAAAAAAGAAATGAAAAGAGAGCTGGGAATACTTTAATTTGTAAGAAAAGATAAGAAAATGAGATAAGTATTTATTGATGTAAAAAAGGACTTTCATAGGCTCAAAGACCAAATTCTTTTCGCATCAAAATTCAAAATCCTTTTAAGCACCAAAGATAAGTCACAAATGGATTATACCTCAGAATCAAAAATAATAAAAAATTAAAACGAGAGAAAATAATAACGTCCGAACTAAGAAAAAGTAAATGACAGACAAGCAATATAAAACCCTCAGGGCAAATAAGGCTGAGTAAAAAAGAGTCAGTGCAAACAAAATAGGAGATATCGCTTATCAAGAAAATCATTAATATAAGGGACCGTGTTTTTGCGATTGCTTTTTGAAAAGATTTTACAGGAACTTCGGGTGAACCTAAGCTGAAGTTGACTTATTGTAGGAAAAATGGCTGGTTTTGAAAAAAAAATGCAAGATTTTATAACAGTTTTTACAATAAGAGTTATTTGGATTGGTTATTAATTGAGCCTTCCAGAAGCCAATCTGATCAAATCTATTTTTTACTTTTTTTTTAAAATATGTAGTGTCAAAGCAACTTGTACACTTATGGCTATATTTCATTGGGCCTAGAGAATTGATACAATAAAAATAGGGAAACAAAAATCTCATCATTGAGTTCTAAATAGTTTTTTTTAAGCCAATTTGACGAAGTCCACTCTAACTTGCAAAAGCCCCCCCCCCAAAAAAAAACAAATCCGTTTTAATTTTCTCCGATTAAAATTTGGTTACTGTTGTTTATGGACTTCACAGTATAAAGATATAGCAGTAAGCAGTAAGTTTACCGCAGATAATTTCTGGCTCTTCATTCTCGGTGCGAATAATTAGCTCCTCCCACTTATTCTTGCATATGCGCGTACAAACAGCTCCTTTCATTTGATCTGACATCAGCGGTCCAATTACCCTGGAACACGTATTTAGGCAGAAAATTTCTCAAAATGCCTTTAAAGACAACTTGAGACTTCGAAACCTACTTTTAATTCCTAAAAACATCTAATAATAACATTGCACTACTAATTACCGATTTTCATATATGAATTGGAATAAATTAATTTAAGATTAGTGTCTTCAAAATTAGTATTCCAACGTTGAAGCCAAGTTTCGCGTTCAAGAGAAATCTTTCTTGTCTACCCGTGAAAAGATCTAATGTCGCTTATGTTTCTACGTTCTCTGGAGCACTCGCACCATGGTCCGGGTTTTATAAGGGGTGGGATAGGGAAAGATAATACTGCCTATAATTTATTTACTGTGATGGACTTGGTCAAATTGGTTTTTGGAAAGTTCAACTACTCAACCTTTTAGATGGATAATTAAAATAATTTAAATTTTGTTTTTGATTCAAAAAACAAAGGCAGTAGTTTCTGTAAGTCGATTACATTGGCTGAGAAATGGCGAGGATGCAAAGTCCTTCTCATGCGACAACTTGTGCTTTGGAAACTCGGACTTATTGATAGGCGATGTTTCTATAATCCATTAGAAAAGAAAGATCGAACATAAAAACGCAATATGAAGAGACCAATATTAAATTTTGCCGAATCCATTTTTTTTAATATCAGGGTACTGATACCCTGCATAGATAAATTCAATTATTTTCAGACCTTTAATGAGCTAAGTTTTAGATCATGCGTTGGCTGAGATTTCTCACCAAATTCTCTAAATCCCTTACATAGCAACAGTGCAATATGCTAACCAAGCTAATCCACATAACTTCATTAAAAAGAATGCATTCCTGTCCTGTTAAACCTCAAAAGCCTATGTCTTCAAAGTTTATTTTTTGGACCTTGTCCACGGTCATACTCAACTCTCGATGCTGAGGTCCTCGGTTGCACCCCTTGTTTGCAGAAATGTTGAGGAAATTTAAGCTGCTGGCTCTACCAAGTTAGTTTTTTAAGTTCTGTCAAATACTATAACCAAAGAAAATCTTCGGAATTACGTGGAAAAGACATGAGCAGCAAAAAGAATTTACCTCTATTTTTTATTATTCGTAAAAATTTCTTGGAAATGATGTGTAAAGTACAGTAGAAATCATCTATCCTTGTAGTTCTGTCAAATACTATAACCAAAGAAAATCTTCGGAATTACGTGAAAAAGACATGAGCAGCAAAAAGAATTTACCTCTATTTTTTATTATTCGTAAAAATTTCTTGGAAATGATGTGTAAAGTACAGTAGAAATCATCTATCCTTGTCTATCAACATATCCCTGAAAAAAAAACGAATTATGCATGTGCATAGCCAATGAATTGCTCTTTAATTTTTTTTTTTAAGAAAATCTGAAATCTTTTATATATGAAGTGTGCAAAAGACGAAGGCGACGTGCAGTTCCTCCCTGAGCTCCAAAATTTGGGCACACAAATAATGCCTGATGTAATTTCAGCCGAAAGGAAGTAGCTATTAGAAGCAAGAGACAATAGAGTACCAGCCGATTGTACTAATGAAACCCCCAAACTATTTATTTATTCTGAAAGTAAAAGTGAAATCTAAATTGGAAGTTAATGGTTAGAAAAATTAAAACTGACGTAAGCCGAAGTGTTTTAATTGATAAAATTTAATATTCCTACTAAGTAACCCTTTTTTCTTTCAGTTTGTGTGTTATGTGTAACGATTTTACTCTAGGATCCATTGCTAGTTCTTGGAATTTTATGCTTGTATTTATCTTCTTTTCTTTCTTTTACCCGTTACACCATTTTTGATATCTGAGCCATATACCACAGTTGGAGCTGGAATCGTGGGCAATTTCTATTCTTTTTTTTTCAACCCTTTTCCAAAGATGGTTGTTTTTCTGTACCATCCATGTCTTACTCTCGCAATAGTTTCTAGAAAAAAAAACAGGTATGAATGTAATGTAAAAATATAAATTTAAAACCAAAAACCAACTAAGAAAGTAATCCTAAAAATGAACTGAAATCCAACATTGAAGATACCTTAGTAAAATTTAAAATTTTTCGAAGGCTAAACTCTAACTTACAGTAAGCAAATCTACAGAAAATGAAGCTGACAAAATAACATGACAGGGATATGACTTGCTAAGGGTTTTTTTTAGCGTAAAAAAAACGACGTTGAATTTCTTTAGCTTAGCAATGAATGAACATGAACCTTCTTTTTTTGTTGTGCAAAACTGAAATCATGTGAAAAAAACAAAGTGTAAAACCATAATTGTGTTTAATTGTAAAGCTGTTTAAAAACTAATGATGAGTAAAAGGCGAATATTACTGCTGGAGCTCCTCAATTTTGGAGTTCGCTGAATGCATTCATTTAATTCCTTCTGAATCATTTGTATCCTAAAAGATGTGTAGTTATTAAAACCACCTTTTCAGCACTTTAGAAACTTTTTGTTTTAGGGGTATTACGTTCCAAGGAGGAGTAGTGGGCAAAGCCCTTAAGGAACCGATTTGTACCTATGAATTTTCTGGTGGAGTTAGTATGGACCATAGTCCTATTGTTGGTCTTGTGGCAACGACTGTGGCTCATGAATTAGGTCACAATTTTGGAATGGAGCATGACAATGAAACGCAGTGTGTCTGTGAAGATGATAGATGCATCATGGCTGCTTCGTCAAGGTTTGTGCTACGGGCTATCATTTATTTATTTTCTCACATATGTTAGCCCTCTGCCCTACGAGCTACATGATCTCTCTCTCAGGGAATTTATATTTATGTTCTGTGAAGATTCTTTGATGAATTTTTTTTTGTTTTATGAGAATGTTAGTCTCAAGATCCGACCGAAAAATTATAATAAAAAAGATATTTTGTAGAAAATACATGTCGTAAGTAAAATAAAGAGATAAACCATTTTAATAGTCGAAGAAAAGTCCGAAAGGGGGAAAAACTGGCTTCATTCCTGATGCTGCTGCAAACATTTACGTAAGTGAGAGCGTACCTTTGCTTGATTAATAACCATTAATATATTTTGTTTGTAAAGGCTTTATCGTTTCACCAAAAAGAAAAAAAAACATACAAAAGTAAAATAAAGGAACATCGAGTTAGATAGCTCAACTTATAGTTGAGCTATAAAGGTTTTTGCGCGGAAAAAATCTAATCAGATTGTTTTTGGAGTTCTGTTGGATTTGTAAAATGCACTCAACAATTAAAATTTGGTTTTTGGAAGACCCAAATTATGACAAAAAATTGTAATAAAAAGGGTGTTCGTTAAATCACGTTAAAATCATGGATGAGGGAAAAAGTCCAATTGTATTTTCTGACTTAGTGAAAATGTTGCATTAGCAACAAACCCAAACATCCTCGAACCGAAACTGTAGCTATCTGTGTGAGTGATCAAGACTCATAAAGTAGCTTGTACGTTAAAAAAAAAAGAAAAAGAAAAAAAAGAACCAAATTGCGTGCGTTTGAAAGCTACACATAATTTTGCATAGTCGTCTTTCAGACTCAGATACTGGTTGGAACAATGCAACAGAATACTGACAACCGTTTTTTCTAAAAATTTTACCACGTTTGACTCAGACGATTTGTTCGGACGTAGAAGATAAAGGGCTTGGGTTCGCACAATTTGTCTATGGTTTTGTGTCCCGTTTCCTAAGTACGCTTCTGGGTCGGGTAGAAAGATGGTCGTTTTGTTTGTTGATTGTATGCCAAGAAAGGGACGTCCAGAGCTTTGCACAAATGTTTTTCAAGAAAACCAAGAATGTATTTGTCAAATAAAGAAAAAAAGCGGGAACTTTGAAGCTGTTTCCGCCTTAGCGGCAGAACGAAGTGAAGACACAGGTGGTAAAGTTATGAAGATAGTATGAATAAAGCACCATTGTGAACAGTGTCTCAACTGGCACGCGGACTGTAATAAAGGATTGCTTAAGAAGGTAGCTTTTTCATGATTTTGATCAGCAGTCAAAAAGAGGAACGCGACACATAAGCTTGAAGATTATTTTATTTAGCTGCTTGTAATGCATTCAGTCAAAAATTTTATAGAATATGAACGTACCAACAATAAGTTTGAATAACAGAATAGAGCTAATGAGACAAAATCATTACAAATTTTGCCGTTGGGAGAGCCTGAAATGCAATTACGCTTTACACAGATTCTCTACATTCTTATAGATTGTGTTTCTGTGGAAAAGTGTAACGCGAGAAAGACATTTTTCCTAGGAGAAAAAGAAATACAGGAAATTTGTTGAAAAACGTGTTTTGGATGCAGAAGAATCGCAAACAAAGGAAAAGCAAAGTGAACTTGAAAACTGAATATTTGGACATAGATCCAGCTTCAGTTATTCCTTCAAATTTCCTCTCAGTGTAAACGTTTAAAGTTTTCCATAGCAAAACATCTTGAGAAATTTCCAATCCAGTGTTGTTAAAAGAATAATGTTGGTTTTTCTAATAAGTATTGACATTTTTGTTACAGAAACACTGTCGAAGGATAACTATTTAGTAAGGCAGAGGTAAATTTGGTTCAAATTCTTCTCTTTTCTAATTTATTCCTATATTCAGGTATTTCACATTTTGAAATGAATGGTTGTGAAAAATATTTAATTCTTATCCAATGATTACACATCCATAGTGAAGCTTGGATTCTGTTGAGTTCCCCTTGAGGTTGAACTCCAGCGCCAATACCATGATCTAGAAAAGTTTTCAATATGATGGGTCAAAATTAAAGCGTCCTGTCTAATTTTCTCTATTAATTTCTGCCTTCATCTTTGCTTCTATTTTCAGCTCCAATAGCCCCACAAAGTGGAGCTCCTGCAGTAAGGATAGTATTAGTCACGCATTCGAACATGGGATGGATTATTGCCTTCACAATAAGCCAAAAAGGTATGTTTCCGTATGGATCTCACTTAGTACTGATTTTTCCGTAAAAATTCAAAATCATTGCATTTTCATTTTTTTTTTTTTTTTTTTGGGCTTTAAAATTAGGAAAATATTCCTCAGTCATCTCAAAAAGAGTTCCAGTGCATGGTCATTTGACGGTCTCATTGTTAGTTATGTTTTGTAAAATATTAAATAAATGGAAAATATTTTTTTATTTTACATTAAAGTAGAGAAATTTGTCGATTGCACGAGGGTTCTTGCCCCCTTCAACCCTCCGCTATTTGCACTAATGTTGACCGAATATTGAAATAATTATTTTCGTGAAAGCAGTTTAGAATGCAATAAATATGATCATTTGGTAATTGAAGTGTGAGGTGATAATTGCCGTTTAACCAAATGGTTTTTAAACTTATTAACTGAAAAATTCACTCTTTAAAGCAAACACTGTATAGTATTGTTCCGAAACTATTCAATGGTGTATTACTTTTGGTATTACTGTGTAAACAGTCCTTACTACCGTCCATTTTGTGTTAACTTTCGAAAAATTTTTGCATGCAGACCATGCATGGTCCACGTATATATATATATATATATATATATATATATATATATATATATATATATATATATATATATATATATATATATATATATATATATATATATATATATATATATATATATATATATATATATATATATATATATATATATATAGTATATATATGAGTGAGAGAGAGTATATATATATATATATATATATATATATATAGATATATGAGTGAGTGAGTGAGTGAGTGAGTATATAGATATAGAGAGAGAGAGAGAGTATATATATATATATATATATATATATATATATATATATATATATATATATATATATATATATATATATATATATATATATATATATATATATATATATATATATATATATATATATATATATATATATATATATATATATATATATATATATATATATATATATATGTATAAAGACGTGCATTCGACTCTCTTATCCACGCAGCGATGCTTCTGAAAGCTGGTAAACGTGGATTGAATCTGGAGATTATTCGTTCTCTTCGGGATTTATATTCAAGACTTCATTTCCGCCTGAAACTATCCCCTGATAAAGGGATGCCTCTGATTCCGCGTAGACAACTTATCCCAGTCAAGAAGCTGTCACCTCTCCCGACCTCTTTAATAACTATGTTCTGGAAGCACAAGATTTGTGCCCTCCTTTACTGATTTTGTCTTCTGTAAACCTTTCCTTTAAATGCTATGCTCACGACATCCTAAACCTTAGTGGAACTCTTCAACGTATTTTTGGAATCCTTGAGGCGGAATATCAGAAAATTGGGCTTGAATTCAACTCTTCCAAATCTGATATTTTCCTGTTTAACTGGAAAACAAATTCCTCTGCCCCTTCCATCACGCTTGGATCCAGTTCTGTTCAACCTATGGATCACCTTATGTATTTAGGTCTGTCCATTGCTTCTTCTATCCGACTCACCCGAAAACTTCTTTTTGAAAAATTCAGACGTAGAATCTCAGCAGTTTACGCTTCCATTGTATCTTGTAAACTTCGTTTCAACCGACATCTTCTAGGAAGTCTATATAATGCTGTTACCCTTCCCCATATCCTCTACGACGCACCCTTCTGGAAACTCCTAACTAAAACTGACAAGAGTAAAGTTCGATCCATGTTCTTTCGTTTTGCCAAATATTTGCTTCATCTGCCTCCGTGGTATAGAAATTCGCTCACTATTGCGAAATTCAAGGTTGTTGACCCAGAGGTTGCCATCACTAGACGGATAGCGAAGCATAATAGAAAAATTGATAAGAATTTAAATGATTGGTCCCATATTCTTAATCATTGATATATTGCCTTTTTCTCCTATGGTCCGTCGTGTTGTGTTTTTAATTGTGATGGATCATTTTCAATTAATTATAATAATAATTTATTTCTTGTGTAATTGTTTAACGTTTCTGTTCTGCAGCATATATAGTAGGTTGCGCCATGTTGAAGATTTTTTTTTCTTTTTAGCACATATATTATATAAATTGATGGTGCTGTTATTGTTCCTTAACTTATCGCCTTCGGCTTTAACCTTGGACCCGAAAATCGTTTGCGTTTATTGGTTATAGTATAATTGATTCATGTATTGCCATATTAATAAGTATAGTGAATTTTAACGGTTAATTTGTCACGCGACTGGAGCCATACCTTGCAGCGGTAAGATAGTGGGCACATTAGATAGTAAATGTGTGAGTTTATACTCTTTCGCTTAGAAGTCTTTTTCTTTTTATTCTGGTTTCTTTCGTATATTTGCTTGTCTTGTATTTTGCAAAGTGTCTAATTGCTGTCTTTGTTATTTTACTATTTTGTTTTCTCTTAAATCTCCGCCTTGTCGCTTTTGTATGATGGGTTTTCAAATAAATAAATATATATATATATATATATATATATATATATATATATATATATATATATATATATATATATATATATATATATATATATATATATATATATATATATATATATATATATATATATATATATATATATATATATATATATATATATATATATATATATATATATATATATATATATATATATATATAAGAAAGATTGTGCCACCGCGTGGCTGTAAAGTCTCTGACACCTCGAGGCTATTTAAGTGTTTCGATACATATAAACCGATTGGTTGTTTCAGGGTTTTGGCTCGAGAATATTTTGACCTTTTTCGAATCAAAACTGTTTTTTTGGTGCCAAAAAAGTAGAAATCAGCACTTTCTTGTGGCGTGACTTCTCCTGTTGGTTTAAGTTTTTGCTTGAGTTAGCCCTCTCTGTGGCTACTGATTCGACACAATCACTCATTGAAATATCAAAAACAAATAGCAGGCATTTGCACCCATTCTTCTCTGGAAAATTCGAAATTTCCTATTTCTGTAAATAAGGGCTTGAAACTTCAGCTCAAGGATTCTTAGATATTTTTTAATTTTATGGTAGAACCTTCAAGTTGATCCCACTCCTTTTTTGGATCATTTTTTTTCAATTAATAAAAACACACTCACCAAAAAGAAGGTTTTCAAAGAAAAGTTAAGAGCCACATCAAAACTTAAGACGAGCAGAAATTAAGTCCTATAATAATTCAAACTTATTAAAGGCCAGAAATCCAAATAAATAATCACATAAGCATAAGGATAACAGGTACTGATATAGACTTTTAATATAATTACTTGGTTTCAGCTATATCTGATGAAACCTACATAGTCCCCATTTATGACGAACTATATCAATCCTTTATATATGACAGCAAACGGCGTACTGTGACTATAGAAGCCTTAGGTTCGGAGAATAGAACAATGCATTACCTTTTAAATATGGATGAATTATATATGAACAGGTATTATTTAGAGAAATGCAAATGCCACCCAAGTTGCTAGTCTTACATGTAACTGCTAGGAATGGCAGTTTTGACATTTGTTAACTACCAGTTTCAAAGGGAGCTGATATAAATGTTTGACTTCAAATAATGACACGGCTTTGATGATAGCTTTGTAAAACATCCTTTCATCTAGAAAAACTCCCAATACAATTCAGTCATCTGTCAGTCATTCAGTCATTCAGTCAAGAGATCAGAGGGCAACTAACAACGCCCACGATACAATGCCTATGATATTGGTCATACTCGTAAATACTTTTTTTTTTTTTTGTTCCCAAGCCCACCATGTCCCTAAACACAGCCAATCAAAATTTTGAGATAGCCATTCTGTTCAACGGATTTGAAAGGTCCTGAAATTGTGTATTTGAGGATTACGACCCCCCCCCCCACAGCCCTCAGGGCAAGGGTTGTAAGTTATGCCCTGGGAGTATGTAAACTTTATATAGAAAGGGTGATCGTATAAACTTCGGATTGGATTGCTAATCAGAAGTTTTAGTGCCCTTTTTGAGATTCAGAGGGATCGGAAGGTGGATACCCCCCCCCCCAAACATTGTATTTTCCCAAAATACATCCGATAGAAATTTTGAGATGGCCATTTGTTATCGTAGAAACTTCGAAAAAGGCTCATTCGATTGAAAATTGAAAGGCTAGTGCCCTTTTTATTAGTCAAAGGTGATAGGAGGGCAACAGCCCCCCCCCACCCGTCTCAAGACCAGAACACAATTTACGCATTACTTAAAACAAAATACGTTTGAAAGGTGTTCACCTTACTTACTTTCATAAATTAAAAATTATCAAAACCTTAACGAAGAATTGTCAGTATATGTCAATTTAACCACGGTCATTTGTTTTTTTTTTTCAGTAAAGCGCAAATTGTATTCTGGTCTTGAAAGGCACAGGGGTTATCAGCCCTACTCATGTTAATTTTTGCTCGTTTTGAGTTTGACTCGGTTATTCATTGTAATTTCTGTTTGTCTTGAGTTTCATTTATTTATTGAGTCATTTGTGGTAGTTTTATGCTTGGAAGATTATTTGACCTTGTTTTTGCTCATTCTAGGCTTAATGGAGCTCTTTACTTATCTTTGAAAAACTTGTCTCGTGGAAATATTTTTTTAAATTAGTCACTCAAAAGGAACATTTTGAGTTGTCCATTGTATGTTTTTCGAGAAGCTGAAAATCAAATTAGTGGATATGAAAAAAAAAAAAAATATGAGACGTAACTTGAGTGCTCCGAGTTTTGGCGATTTTGTTCGAGTTTTCATCTAAGGATTGTTTGCTTTGTCAGTCTTGGTGGACAAGTGACATCTAGCAGAAATTTTAAGACCGTAGGATTTTCTATGTACCTCTGTATCTTGTTCCTAAAATTATTATTTTTTGCTTCGCACACCTCCTATCTCTTAAAACAAACTCGTGCTAATACGTTTGAGCCTTTTTATGTTTGCTTTTTTTGGAAATATCGGGGTAAAAACAAAAAACCTGCTCCTGTCCCCTTGTGTGACGTTCTGGGAACAAATTTGTGATCCATTCGATTTTCTGGGCAAGTTGCTTAGAAATTCTGTCGAAATTCCAGACAGCATTAAGCCTTTTGCTGAGCTCAGGATAAAACGGAAGCACTTATATTTGTCAGATTTTAACAATTTTCTTATTAATGCATAACAAACTCTTGCTTAATGCTAGTATATTTGTTATTTGAAATAGTTTAACATTTCTTTTTGTATGCCGTTTATATTTCTCAGCAATGTGTGTTTCATTTCGACCAAATATTCTCTCTGCTCAATATCCCTGTTGAACTCCCGTAATCTGTTTTGTATGAAAATTTATGTGCAAAATATGACGATGGAAAATTGTTCCGGGATCACCCGGGCTTAAATGTTGGCCTACATTTTGTTATGAAACATGCCCAAGTCTGCTCTTAGATTACAAATATAAATGTTTTGATAACAAGTAACAAGAATTCTTTATGCGAATCGCTCTGCACCTACTTCTATCCATCGCTCATTACTTACTGTTCATTGCCTTGAAGAATTTAACAGACTGGAAAAAGTTTTGGGGCATGAGGTGTTTCTATTTCTGACTAGTTGCACGCTCAGAAGCATCTGAGCATAATTTCTTCCTTTACAAATATGTCATTTTATTTAACTATGTTTATGTTACCCTTCTAATTTTTGAATTTACACTGCTTCTTTTTTTAATCTCATCTTTTTAAATTAATTCTTTTATTTGTTTCAGTTTAGTTGAAGGTTCTGTCTGTGGAAATATGTTTGTTGAGCCAGGTGAGGAATGCGATTGTGGACTGCTAGAAAATTGCAAAAATCCATGTTGCAACGCCGCTACTTGTAAACTTTATCCAAACGCAACTTGTGGAACTGGACCGTGCTGTGATATGAGGGTAGGTGCCATAGTTTCTCTGTGCTCTCATGGTATACATACAATTCTGCTACCAGTTTAATCCTAAATTGGCGCCCTAGGAATCGGAATTACTCTGTAACATCAAATAAATAGTTCAGCTGTCAACTTTTTTTTTTTTTTTTTTTTTTTTTTTTTTTTTTTTTTTTTTTTTTTTTTTGCCTCCTGAGATATTGCCTGTTTTGTCTGTCTACAAAAAAGAAAAGACATAAGTCACATGGACTTCGAACTTGTTTTTCTCTGCACAATGAGTAAAGTTCCATCAGAGGTTTTTTTTCCATATTCAGTGACCTGATGCTAAAAAAATGTATTTTCTGATTTTTTTTTTTTTTTAAGCATTGACTCTTTCCAGCTATAAATTAGTAATACTAAAGTATTTTGAACTAATATTAGACCTTAATGTGCAATATCCAAATCTCTGTCCCTAACAAAATACTTTTTAGGAGGGAAGGCCTCAAATACTTCCTAGTGACTAAGCCGTCAAAATCTTTTTAAGGGACCCTTCTCCATCGTTTGTAAGCTTTTAATACTCCGGAAAATGAATGATCTGCTATGTGGTTGAATTGGCCAAAAAGAGTACTAACTCCTGTTTTGCAGATGTGTCAGCCGAAAGCTCCTGGAACTGAATGTCGTGCTTCTCGAAGTGTCTGCGATCTACCAGAGTACTGTACTGGTTCAAGTGAGTTTTGTCCTTCTGATGTCTTTAAACAGGATGGAACTGGATGTGCCCAAGATAAAGTAAGTAAGCTTGTAGGATTATCTAAGAACTAACTGCCGAAGGTTTAAAATTTGACAATGTGGAAGATGGATGGAATAATTTTAGGAAAACAGTTTGTGAAGCTGCTGATGGGGTCTTACGGAAGAAAGTTAGGAGCGCAGCTATCAATGTTAGTGAAAAATTTTTATGTTTAATAGACCTGAGAAGGGGCTTGTACAAGGATTATCTGAGTTAATGATCATATGAAAACAAAAGGAATGCAAAGATTGTCATTTTCGGCCAACCGTCTAGGGTTAAACAGAAAGCAGGTCGTCCGCGGTTGGGGTGGGAGGATGTCATAAAGAAAGATTTAAAGGAAATGGGAACTTCCTGTGAGGGTTTAAAGAGAGAGGCTTTGAATAGATTGGGATAGAGGAGAAGCGTGCGTAGCTGTGTCTCCGCATAACATATATTTAATACATAACCTAACCTAGGTACCTCCCCCCCCCCCCTAAACCCCAAAAAACAACAATTTAAATATTGTAAACTCAATGAAAACCACGCCTTACATTCCATTTCTCTATTTAAAAACGCGTTTAACGGGTATCCATTAGTAGTTCCTTGTAAAATAAATAGCGGTGGGTACCATAAAGTGCACAAGAACCATCCCCGCTCCCGAATATAAAATATGTTCGTACGGGCCTGAATTATGTTGGAATTTTTTGAGAGTTACATTTTTAGCGGAACAGATAATATGGTCATAACTTATAACAACCGATAGAATTCAGAAGAGTGCATGCTTTTGCAAGAATAGGAGGTTGCCCTCCGATCCCTTTCGACTATTAAAAAGGGCACTAGCCCTTTGAATTTCCAATCGAATGAGCTTTTTTTGAAGTTTCTACGACAACGCCTCCTATAAAAACCTTATATGCCCCCAGGGTCTAACTTAAAACCCTTGCCCCAAGGGTTGTGGGGGAGTGTCCTCCTCAAAAAGATAGTTTCTATTTGGAAATCAACTGCGCTGAACAAAATGCCTATCTCAAAATTTTGATTGGATGTGTTTGGGGGAATGATGGGCCTGGGGGGGGGCTTGTGGCTTGTTGCCATCCAATCACTTTCGACTATTAAAAACGACACTAGCCCTTTGAATTTCCAATCAAATGAACCCTTTTCGAAGTTTCTACGACAACTCCTTCGATACGAAGTGCCCGGGTATGGAGAAGAAGACGAAAAAATAAAAAAAAATAATGCATTGTGCATTTCAATATTTTTTCATTACCATTCTTTCTATATTCTGAAGATACAATATCTATTCTTTTCTATTTTATAATGTCTATCTAATATATAATGGGACACTCTAATCTTATATATAATTTATTATATCTCTTTAGTTATATCTTTAGATTATATCTAACATTTAATTTTATTAGATTTATTCGTTTTGTATATAACTAAATGTTTATTTTATTCTAAAATTGTGTTTATTATTTTATCAAACAGTTCGTGGAAACGAACTGTAAGTAAGGAGCGACTCGGCTCAATAGTAACCAAAACTCTAAAAAACGGATTTTGATACCAATAGATATATCAAAAGAACTGGATTTTTATGCTGATTCCAAATATATAAATTTCATTAGGTTTAGTCTCACCCATCAAAGGTTACGAGCCTCAGGCGGTTTGGTGCTGCGGGTAGTTGTTGTTAGTAGTAGTAATAACTGCCGAGGTGATATCAAAGAAAAGCTGTAATGCTAAAATTATAAAAATGAAAAAAATTGTATGATAATATTAATAAATTCGCGGATAAGTTACCTATGTTTAAATTAACCTAGCTTATTCATTATTTGTTTGTCTAACCTTTTTCTAATTCTGGTATTTGCCGCTAAGAAAATAAAGAAATCATACCATACAAAAATATTGTAAGATGTTGAATAAAAGCTCGGGAAATAATGTCATACCGATCTACTTATGATAAATTCAATACCCAAGTTGTGTTCAAAATAGTAAACAAAGAAATCGAAATTTTCCCATTGAATATTATAATATGATGGCTAAATATTGCGTATGATTAAACATTAATTTTCTAGGCATATAGTCATTATTAATGATGCCTAAAACAGAAATAGTAAATTGGTCTCTTTCAAAGGTGCTAATTTTTCTTCATTTCTGGGGAGGGGAATGAAATTTACTCATTTTCCAGAACTTCAGGCCTTTTTTTTTAGTGGATCTAGCCCCTCTATCGCATGTTTTTTGTTCTTTCTTATAGGGAGGGGGGTTATTCCGACCGCCGCCTAAAGCTCCCTGAAAGTTGGCACCTAGGGCTGGTGGACACATGGACAGATGGCGTGGTTTTTATAAAAACGGATCATTTGTTGATGGTTCCTATTTTGTGGGCAGTGGTTACAATGCGAAAATTGACTTATTGCATATTCATATGGGTAATCAAATAAGAAGGATAGTGTTCAACTTTTTTGCTGTCATCCAAAATCAAGAGCAAATCTGTGCGAAGTTACAAGGTTACGTGACAAAAATTAATAGCTGAATGTCGTTTTTCGCACTAAGACACATGCAAAAGGAGACGCCTATTATTGTTTCAGACGTCACTAATCGATTGATTAAAGCTGATAACCATATAAGAATCATCTGGCTCAAAACCTGTTTTTTTTTTTTTTTTATTAGACGGTGCTAGTGGCTAAAGTAATGGCTATATATAGGAGGCTATAGTAGCGGTTATAAGTACTACCTGCGGGAATTTTTTAGCTTTGATATAATAGCCGCGCTCCCTATATCTAATCGTGGGTCTTAGTTTTTTCCTCTCAGGTCTCTGATTTGCCGAACTTTCCCATTTTACTTAACTCAGCGGAAGAACTGAGGCCACAGACAAGTGATTTCTTAAATATTTGGCTAAAATAAAAACCCGGATTGCTTTTTTTTTTTCAAAAACCGGAAACCGATTTTTGCTGGCCTAAATGAGGTAACAAGATCCTATAGTATTTATTCCGTGGAGGGGGGCGGGGGCGGGGGGAGGTATGTCGTACCTTGTAAAATGCATTGAATTATATTGCAAAAGTGTGTTTTTATAATACCAAAGTACGTTGACCGTAGGAAACACCTTACACATGACCGCAGAATTGACTGACTTTTTTCTTGGAAGTTGAAAAAAAAAATTGAAAAAGACATTTGTATTTTCTGCTCTATGGCGAGATTTGAAATTTCAAGTTTTTTCGTATTTAGGTGGAAAACTGAACCCTGAACATTGAAATGCAAAATTCCAGCCGATTCATTTAACTATAACCACTTAAGAAATAAAATATTAAACATTATTTATTGAGTTTTGATAATGGAGCATAAGTATATTCTTTATTATTTTCTTTCGGTTCTTGTTGTTGTTCTTTTTTGCTCATGTCGGTGTTACCTTCCTTTTTTTCTTGCCAGACATTCTTTTTCTAATCTGTTGTTTTGTTCTTTTATTTATTTGTTTGCTTTTTCTCATGTTGGAGTTAACTCTTATCCTTGTTATAATGAGCAATTACGAGGTCGTTGTCAAAGCTATGTGTTGAGTGTTTACAGTTGACTCTCGATAATTTAAAACTCAATGGACCAAAATAAAATTCAAATTACCGAGATGTTCAAAATAACAAGGGTTCAAATAATCAAGAAGGAACAAGGAAGAATTTCAAATAAACAAATGATTTATTGAAAATACACAACACGTATATGTAAACCCATACACATTTAAACTCCTTTATTTAACTTCTTTACTATTTATGTGTATGGAGCATGTTAAAAACCATACGAGCGAAAGAAATATGTTGCATAGTTTTTTTTTTTTTTTTTTTTTTTTATGAAGCAACTCCCATTGTAAATTGAACAATTCATTTTCAATAGTGAATAATTGGAGTAAGTGTTTCTTCTTTTTTATGCTCCTCCTAATCTTGAAAAGTCTACAATTGGGCATTGGTTAAAGCACCATGGACAGGAATTTTATTGTCGACGAGACAAAATCCTCAAATATAAACTAATCACACTTCAGTTAGAAATAACCTTTCTATGTCTAGAGGAATCAATACTGACAAATCTCGTGGCTCTAGTAACCTTGCGAAGTTTTCTGTTTTCATAGCAAACCCACTTTTTTTTTAAGCAGTCATGTAGGGTGGCAGAACGGATATTTTTCCAGGCCTTATCAGTCATAATTTTAGAGGTCAAAACTGTTGTTTTCACATTCACTTTTATCAATGCTATCCAACAGAATTTATATATTTTTATAGAGTATTTCCAACCAAGATGTCTTTGTTATAAATTCAAATTATTGAGGTGTTTCTTTTTCAATTTATCAAGTGTTTTTCAAGGGACTGAGAAATTCTAATTATTGAGAGATTCAAATTATCGAGAGTCGACTGTATTATTTTGTTACAATGTTGTATACTTTGGAAATCTGACGTATCAAAAAGAAATTTTAACTGATTTCAGGGTACCCGCAAATACCAGTAAAAAACAAACAAAAAAAGCCTGCTATTTTTTTTTGTAAAAACTAGACAAAATTGCAGACCTCACATAAAAGCTTCTTTACTTTGCTTTTAGTTGACAAACACTTAATTGATGAATGATTAATCAGCACGTTTTAATTAAAAAGATACTCCGTTTGACAGGTTTTTTTTTTTAAAAGAACAGTTAATTGATTTAGGAATGATGAAGTTCGAATCTTTAATATTTACGGCGAAAATTTTTGATGAATATCAGTATTCAATGAAAACGTTTTCAGCTGCAGAAAAGTTTTTAAGCTATTAGAACCCTTCTTGCTTTTGCATCTATATGATTCTAAGCAAATAGGCGAGAAAGATGTTTAAAGTTATTGACGTAATGTGAACCTGTCCCATGTGACGTAATCTGACGTCACACGACGTAATGTGACGTGGCGTCTTGTGTAATGTGACGTAATGTGAACCTGTGTTTGGAATCTTGTTTTGAATTCGTTAATAAAAAAAACAAGACCATCCCGGTCGTTAAATAGCCTAAGTTTTGTCAATAAATTTCTGTTTTTTTTTTGTCAAAATCTGTGTTCTCAAGTATGTTCAGTTAGCACATGTTTTGGCTTTCCGTGTAATTTTGGACAATTTCTTTCTATTTTTTGTGTATTTTTGACGTTGTTAAATTGCATGTGTCATTATGAACTTTGAAGACTGTTAACGTTTATTGCTTTTGACCTTCGAAAATGAGGCAAAAGTCAGTGCAACTTACATCAATAAGCTAGTATGAGCAGTAGTTGTAATGGATATGAGAGCGTCCATTAAAGGACTACTCATTTGCTTGTCACGGATATACTTGTTGAATAAACTGAATATTTGCTGTTTGCCAATCAGACAGTTCATGAAGCCGATTTCAGTGAAGGGATTGCGAGCGTACGTAATAAGACTAAAAAATGACACGAGTTGCTAAATTGAAAGACCTGAGTGCTAGTCCTAAGTTGCTAAATATAAATAATTTACCATCACCGTATAAACTTTTAAATTATACAGTCATCGGAAAAGTTGAAGTAATTATGGATCGCTATTTTTTATGAAAAAAAAAGAAAAAAAAAGCTGTTGACGGATTCAACCGTGGGGCAGCTTAAGACGCTAAATCGTCTTACTTACCTACTTTTTGGATATTAACAAAATAATATACTAACGAAATATGAAAGCTCTTTTTTTAATCCAGTGGATTTATTTTCTCTTCCTTTAGGCATATTGTTATCAAGGAAAATGTAGCACGCGGACGGATCAGTGTCAGCTATTGTGGGGGAACACTGGGAAAAGTTCAGAACCGATTTGTTATAAGCAAAATCTTCATGGAAACAAAACAGGCCACTGTGGCTTTGACAGACCGTCACAAAACTACTCTAAATGTTCTTTTGAGTAAGTAGCTCGTAACTCCTTTAATTTTAGGGATAGAAATTCTGTATTTGAGTTATATTTTTGAAATGTTTTCTAGGCCTGTATGTCAAAGAAGAACTCTGTAACTCTTGAGGAGCTGATAGCTGTGGTTGCTAACCAATTTCATGTTTCAATGTTCAGAAAGCAATGGAAAAAGTTGTCATTTTATTCCTCCCTTGTTTTTAAGAAATATGTCTAGGAAGTGTTATTCATATGATTTGGATGTCTCCTCAGAACTCAGAAAGTCTGAATATAATAGCTTGACTAAATAGCCCATATATATAAGGCAGGGAGGAATTTAGGACTGGCTGCGTTGAAACTAAAACACCAAGTCTCTGTAGATTTTGCTGTTGGATTCACAAGATATACAATTTAATAAGCTCTAAACATGGTAGATTGGATGTGACGTTTTCGTGTTTGAGTGTAGCTCAAACGACTTAATGTTGTGATGAACTTGTAGTGTTTATTTATTTATTTGTTAGCCAGTATACAACTCGGTAAATAGAAGAGTACAGAAAAGAAACTAAAAGCAGAAAAAGGGACACCTGAACCCATTCAGAAAAAGCACATAGTCAAGAATGTTGAAATGATGGAAGTCGACAGTTATTAACATCAGATAGTCTCTCTTCGTTGAACCAACCTTTGCATACACATGATTGATTCCACATTTTTGCACAATTCTCCATCACGGTACCAAAGTGGAAGAAAGAGCAAAATTTTATCAAGCTGAAAGTATTGAATCATCAAAGATGAAATATTCCTTTTCGAAAAGGGGATAAAACCTTGGAAGACATAACACGGAATGGTCGCGAATGATGGAAAATAACTTGCATAACGCCTTATGATACGTCCCTCTATTAACATCCCTCTGTTACGTATAATTTTCAAGTAATGTAAAAATAAAAACATAATGTAGTTCCTCGTGGTCCATTATCGCACATTGGTTATCCATAGAAATTTCGTGGGAATTTATTTAACCGACAGTTCCCCTTCCCCGTTGGCCCTGTGGAAGCTGGGATTGAGCCCAGGGTCGTATTTTTCTAGTTTTAACTAAAAAATTTATATTATTGCCCGGACGCCATAAATATTTTTGCAGTTTTCATAATAACCTTAGCGATTCTGAACTGAAAACTAAAATAAAATAAAAATTGAATTTGTTTTCCACGGAAACATAGCACAAGAGATACACGCTTTAGAAGTTGGGTCAAGAAAAAGTGTGGTTCCAGGAGACAATTACTATGTTTACTATGTTACTAAGTTAGTTAGTATGTTTTTCAAAAGGACAATGTGGGTATTTAAAGGGGTAATAAAAACACTTCCACCGATCCAAGTTGCAAACTGGATCACAACTTCTTATTATTCAAAGTATGATTTTCAATCTTATTGTCCATCTCTTACTAGGATGCGAGCTACCTTTGGAACCCTGATGAATAACCCTTCTGATGGTGCTTCCCAACTCTGAACGGATTAGCTATTCTATAAGAAGGATTAGCCAACATGCCATCGCTGTCTGGTTAATAGTGTTGATTCAGTTCAATTCTATGGACTTTCTGCCCATTGCATAACTTTATATATATCACACACAAGAGAAAGACTTCGGCTTTTCTATATAGCAAAAACCTATTAAAGAACGAAGCACGTTGTCGTCGCTTTTACCTAAGCCACTATTTAAAGTACTGTTCAAAAGATATGTGTGTTATATTTCTTATCAAAGGATATGTGTGTTGTATGATGATTTAGTTTTTTATCTAAAATTGCATTTATTTTATTATTATCTTTCGTTATTTACAAAAAGTACGCAGCTATAAAGATTAGCTTTCAAATGAACCCTTAAACTCTCTCTATGATGTTCCAGTCCCCCACAACTGGCGAAAAGAAAAGAATAGAAAAATGAGCCTCATCCCTGCTGCCCATGCGAAAAACTGATTGGACAATGTAATCACCAATGGAGATTGTAATAGTGCAGTTTTCATTTCGTTCCGACACCATTTTTGTGGGGCTACTTTTCAAAATTTTCATTGTTTGTTTTCGCAATAAATTTTTAATAATTAATATTAGTGGAAATGATAGTTACTATTTTTAATTGATCTTTAAATGGCGGTTCTTCGCTTGACATTTTTTTTTTTTTTCAAAACGCGTTTTTACATTTTTGGTTACTATGGGCTAGCTAAAGTTCGTTCTTTAATAGGTAGCAGCCTGGTGCTACAATGATCTTAACAAAAGGTAACTAATCTCAACTGAGGCTCATTCACAATGAGATTGAGCTAACACTGGGGTTGAGCTAACATCGATGTTTTAGGTAATGTCAGATCCGTTCAGTATAAGAATAATCTGATTTGTTTGTTCAGGATTGCTGGGATAAAATTCTTATACAATTTTCTTTTATTTAGTTATGGACTGATATGAAGTTCTCTGAATCCCAAAACTGTTCATAGAAATTGAATTTAGATGCTATCTCGAATTAGTTACGGGATTTAACTAAACTTCAATTTTTGCTGGGCCCAGCATCAGCTAAAATTGTGACGTTAGAAATTGCGATGTTACCAAAGGCCTTTTTTCTTGGTATTTGGATTGTCAGATTTACAATCAAATCGCCAAAATTGGATATCGCTTGAAAATCCCGTTGTTTACTCAAACTTTTCTTGATATTCCAGAAATTGAATTCTTGCCTGGATCAGCAAATAGACAATATTTCTTACAGCATCAATATTAGTTAACAGCATCAATTCTCCAAACATTTTAGAGGGAGAGGTACGCAGATATAACTATCAACAAGTTAATGTCTATATTCTTCAAGTACAAAAAAAGGAAATGAAATTTTACGTTGCAAATTGGAGTAATGCACCTGTAGTACTTGGTCCGGAGGAGACAGAGTGTACCTAATAGTGTTGCAAGCTTTATGATCATTTTTTAAGTAGCGCAGGTCAACTCCTTATTGCGCAGGCCAGCTCCTGTCTTTGCTAGTGTCTGCTTTTGTGTTGGCTAGCCCTCTATTTTTGGGTAGGGTATTTGCTATTGTGTTTGTGTGTGTGTTTTTGTGTGTGTGTGTGTGTGTGTTTGTGTCTGTGTGTGTGTGTGTTTGTTTGTGTGTGTTTGTGTGTTTGTGTTTTTGTGTGTCTGTGTCTGTGTTTGTGTGTGTGTCTGTGTGTGTGTGTGTGTGTGTGTGTGTGTGTGTGTGTGTGTGTGTGTGTGTGTGTGTGTGTGTGTGTGTGTGTGTGTGTGTGTGTGTGTGTGTGTGTGTGTGTGTGTGTGTGTGTGTGTGTGTGTGTGTGTGTGTGTGTGTGTGTGTGTGTGTGTGTGTGTGTGTGTGTGTGTGTGTGTGTGTGTGTGTGTGTGTGTGTGTGTGTGTGTGTGTGTGTGTGTGTGTGTGTGTGTGTGTGTGTGTGTGTGTGTGTGTGTGTGTGTGTGTGTGTGTGTGTGTGTGTGTGTGTGTGTGTGTGTGTGTGTGTGTGTGTGTGTGTGTGTGTGTGTGTGTGTGTGTGTGTGTGTGTGTGTGTGTGTGTGTGTGTGTGTGTGTGTGTGTGTGTGTGTGTGTGTGTGTGTGTGTGTGTGTGTGTGTGTGTGTGTGTGTGTGTGTGTGTGTGTGTGTGTGTGTGTGTGTGTGTGTGTGTGTGTGTGTGTGTGTGTGTGTGTGTGTGTGTGTGTGTGTGTGTGTGTGTGTGTGTGTGTGTGTGTGTGTGTGTGTGTGTGTGTGTGTGTGTGTGTGTGTGTGTGTGTGTGTGTGTGTGTGTGTGTGTGTGTGTGTGTGTGTGTGTGTGTGTGTGTGTGTGTGTGTGTGTGTGTGTGTGTGTGTGTGTGTGTGTGTGTGTGTGTGTGTGTGTGTGTGTGTGTGTGTGTGTGTGTGTGTGTGTGTGTGTGTGTGTGTGTGTGTGTGTGTGTGTGTGTGTGTGTGTGTGTGTGTGTGTGTGTGTGTGTGTGTGTGTGTGTGTGTGTGTGTGTGTGTGTGTGTGTGTGTGTGTGTGTGTGTGTGTGTGTGTGTGTGTGTGTGTGTGTGTGTGTGTGTGTGTGTGTGTGTGTGTGTGTGTGTGTGTGTGTGTGTGTGTGTGTGTGTGTGTGTGTGTGTGTGTGTGTGTGTGTGTGTGTGTGTGTGTGTGTGTGTGTGTGTGTGTGTGTGTGTGTGTGTGTGTGTGTGTGTGTGTGTGTGTGTGTGTGTGTGTGTGTGTGTGTGTGTGTGTGTGTGTGTGTGTGTGTGTGTGTGTGTGTGTGTGTGTGTGTGTGTGTGTGTGTGTGTGTGTGTGTGTGTGTGTGTGTGTGTGTGTGTGTGTGTGTGTGTGTGTGTGTGTGTGTGTGTGTGTGTGTGTGTGTGTGTGTGTGTGTGTGTGTGTGTGTGTGTGTGTGTGTGTGTGTGTGTGTGTGTGTGTGTGTGTGTGTGTGTGTGTGTGTGTGTGTGTGTGTGTGTGTGTGTGTGTGTGTGTGTGTGTGTGTGTGTGTGTGTGTGTGTGTGTGTGTGTGTGTGTGTGTGTGTGTGTGTGTGTGTGTGTGTGTGTGTGTGTGTGTGTGTGTGTGTGTGTGTGTGTGTGTGTGTGTGTGTGTGTGTGTGTGTGTGTGTGTGTGTGTGTGTGTGTGTGTGTGTGTGTGTGTGTGTGTGTGTGTGTGTGTGTGTGTGTGTGTGTGTGTGTGTGTGTGTGTGTGTGTGTGTGTGTGTGTGTGTGTGTGTGTGTGTGTGTGTGTGTGTGTGTGTGTGTGTGTGTGTGTGTGTGTGTGTGTGTGTGTGTGTGTGTGTGTGTGTGTGTGTGTGTGTGTGTGTGTGTGTGTGTGTGTGTGTGTGTGTGTGTGTGTGTGTGTGTGTGTGTGTGTGTGTGTGTGTGTGTGTGTGTGTGTGTGTGTGTGTGTGTGTGTGTGTGTGTGTGTGTGTGTGTGTGTGTGTGTGTGTGTGTGTGTGTGTGTGTGTGTGTGTGTGTGTGTGTGTGTGTGTGTGTGTGTGTGTGTGTGTGTGTGTGTGTGTGTGTGTGTGTGTGTGTGTGTGTGTGTGTGTGTGTGTGTGTGTGTGTGTGTGTGTGTGTGTGTGTGTGTGTGTGTGTGTGTGTGTGTGTGTGTGTGTGTGTGTGTGTGTGTGTGTGTGTGTGTGTGTGTGTGTGTGTGTGTGTGTGTGTGTGTGTGTGTGTGTGTGTGTGTGTGTGTGTGTGTGTGTGTGTGTGTGTGTGTGTGTGTGTGTGTGTGTGTGTGTGTGTGTGTGTGTGTGTGTGTGTGTGTGTGTGTGTGTGTGTGTGTGTGTGTGTGTGTGTGTGTGTGTGTGTGTGTGTGTGTGTGTGTGTGTGTGTGTGTGTGTGTGTGTGTGTGTGTGTGTGTGTGTGTGTGTGTGTGTGTGTGTGTGTGTGTGTGTGTGTGTGTGTGTGTGTGTGTGTGTGTGTGTGTGTGTGTGTGTGTGTGTGTGTGTGTGTGTGTGTGTGTGTGTGTGTGTGTGTGTGTGTGTGTGTGTGTGTGTGTGTGTGTGTGTGTGTGTGTGTGTGTGTGTGTGTGTGTGTGTGTGTGTGTGTGTGTGTGTGTGTGTGTGTGTGTGTGTGTGTGTGTGTGTGTGTGTGTGTGTGTGTGTGTGTGTGTGTGTGTGTGTGTGTGTGTGTGTGTGTGTGTGTGTGTGTGTGTGTGTGTGTGTGTGTGTGTGTGTGTGTGTGTGTGTGTGTGTGTGTGTGTGTGTGTGTGTGTGTGTGTGTGTGTGTGTGTGTGTGTGTGTGTGTGTGTGTGTGTGTGTGTGTGTGTGTGTGTGTGTGTGTGTGTGTGTGTGTGTGTGTGTGTGTGTGTGTGTGTGTGTGTGTGTGTGTGTGTGTGTGTGTGTGTGTGTGTGTGTGTGTGTGTGTGTGTGTGTGTGTGTGTGTGTGTGTGTGTGTGTGTGTGTGTGTGTGTGTGTGTGTGTGTGTGTGTGTGTGTGTGTGTGTGTGTGTGTGTGTGTGTGTGTGTGTGTGTGTGTGTGTGTGTGTGTGTGTGTGTGTGTGTGTGTGTGTGTGTGTGTGTGTGTGTGTGTGTGTGTGTGTGTGTGTGTGTGTGTGTGTGTGTGTGTGTGTGTGTGTGTGTGTGTGTGTGTGTGTGTGTGTGTGTGTGTGTGTGTGTGTGTGTGTGTGTGTGTGTGTGTGTGTGTGTGTGTGTGTGTGTGTGTGTGTGTGTGTGTGTGTGTGTGTGTGTGTGTGTGTGTGTGTGTGTGTGTGTGTGTGTGTGTGTGTGTGTGTGTGTGTGTGTGTGTGTGTGTGTGTGTGTGTGTGTGTGTGTGTGTGTGTGTGTGTGTGTGTGTGTGTGTGTGTGTGTGTGTGTGTGTGTGTGTGTGTGTGTGTGTGTGTGTGTGTGTGTGTGTGTGTGTGTGTGTGTGTGTGTGTGTGTGTGTGTGTGTGTGTGTGTGTGTGTGTGTGTGTGTGTGTGTGTGTGTGTGTGTGTGTGTGTGTGTGTGTGTGTGTGTGTGTGTGTGTGTGTGTGTGTGTGTGTGTGTGTGTGTGTGTGTGTGTGTGTGTGTGTGTGTGTGTGTGTGTGTGTGTGTGTGTGTGTGTGTGTGTGTGTGTGTGTGTGTGTGTGTGTGTGTGTGTGTGTGTGTGTGTGTGTGTGTGTGTGTGTGTGTGTGTGTGTGTGTGTGTGTGTGTGTGTGTGTGTGTGTGTGTGTGTGTGTGTGTGTGTGTGTGTGTGTGTGTGTGTGTGTGTGTGTGTGTGTGTGTGTGTGTGTGTGTGTGTGTGTGTGTGTGTGTGTGTGTGTGTGTGTGTGTGTGTGTGTGTGTGTGTGTGTGTGTGTGTGTGTGTGTGTGTGTGTGTGTGTGTGTGTGTGTGTGTGTGTGTGTGTGTGTGTGTGTGTGTGTGTGTGTGTGTGTGTGTGTGTGTGTGTGTGTGTGTGTGTGTGTGTGTGTGTGTGTGTGTGTGTGTGTGTGTGTGTGTGTGTGTGTGTGTGTGTGTGTGTGTGTGTGTGTGTGTGTGTGTGTGTGTGTGTGTGTGTGTGTGTGTGTGTGTGTGTGTGTGTGTGTGTGTGTGTGTGTGTGTGTGTGTGTGTGTGTGTGTGTGTGTGTGTGTGTGTGTGTGTGTGTGTGTGTGTGTGTGTGTGTGTGTGTGTGTGTGTGTGTGTGTGTGTGTGTGTGTGTGTGTGTGTGTGTGTGTGTGTGTGTGTGTGTGTGTGTGTGTGTGTGTGTGTGTGTGTGTGTGTGTGTGTGTGTGTGTGTGTGTGTGTGTGTGTGTGTGTGTGTGTGTGTGTGTGTGTGTGTGTGTGTGTGTGTGTGTGTGTGTGTGTGTGTGTGTGTGTGTGTGTGTGTGTGTGTGTGTGTGTGTGTGTGTGTGTGTGTGTGTGTGTGTGTGTGTGTGTGTGTGTGTGTGTGTGTGTGTGTGTGTGTGTGTGTGTGTGTGTGTGTGTGTGTGTGTGTGTGTGTGTGTGTGTGTGTGTGTGTGTGTGTGTGTGTGTGTGTGTGTGTGTGTGTGTGTGTGTGTGTGTGTGTGTGTGTGTGTGTGTGTGTGTGTGTGTGTGTGTGTGTAATAAGACAAAAGCTGAAAATAGCTTACATTAGTTCATATTTTGTTCTTATTGTACATGGAAGTAACTGATGGTTTCATTACGCTTTTTCACCATTCTACAATTTTTTTGAAACATTATTTTCCCTGATTGTCGGAAGTTGGATTGTCAACCACAGTCCAGATAGTAATAGTTGTTTTCCCTTGCTAATCTTACAATCAGGGGCTGTCATTGAAAGGCCTTATTTTTTGGTACATCTGTTGATTTGATTTTAAATATGTCAATATTTAAGTATATGCACAGCTCGTGACAGATCCTTTTGGAATAATATATGAAATCAAAAATAATCCAAATCATACAACAGGGAAGAAAAAGGTACTCCGGAATGAGCTTGTCAAAATACTGATTAAGGAGGATAAAAAGGGGCGCAATCATCGATGAATCCAAGCAATTCAATTCACCTTTGGACATATTTGCAATCACAAGCTTTATAGTGAGTTTAGCTGTGACCATTCCAAAAGCTAGCACATATAAAGCACAATGACTTTCATATAGTTCTGGAGATTTTGCAGCGAATACATATGCAAAAACAATGGCCATGCAAAGGGGTATGGCGGGAGATAAAACATTTGTTTTAGTCATAGTAGATCTGTTTTTACCAGCTCCTTTGAATAAGATTGCATAAAGTTGTGAGAAAAGAATGATGACATATATTACATGGGTTAGTGCACTACCCATCAGACGTAATGATAAAACATCACCGAAAAGTGTCAGAGACCAAATTGACGGACCGAATATTGCTGATGTTAATTTTACTGCCATCACCATGAACTGAGCTTCCGTGGCGTCAAATTTTCTGAATTGTAATGTCCCTCTAACATATGCTTCCCAGTGGGCGCCGTAAAAGATAGTAACAGTAAATAAGATTTGAAGAAGCATTAACCAAGGGTGATAACCTAGTTGAATGGCAAGACACGCAGAAAGTCCAACACAAACAACGGAGACTGAATCACAGCCATGGTCAAAGAGTTCACCAAGGGGTGAAGACGATTTAGTTCTACGGGCTTGCTTCCCATCTATGGCGTCTAAGCTTTGGTATATGAATAGACCCAACGCACTTAATAGGTAGCTCCATCTAGGCGCCTCTTGTTTACCATCAGGTGAGTATGCTATAAGAATAAGAGTGGTACCTACGTTAACTAACAAACCTATAATGGTAATTAGATTTGGAGCCAACCACATAGGGCATAGTTGTGTAAGCCAAGACCACCATTTGTGCATATAAGGGTCTAACACACTATCTGAAACACAACTGTATTTGTGGTTTTTCACATTGATCAACTGTTGAGAACTCAATATACTATTCCTAGGCTGTAGAAATTCCAAGTTCATTTTCTTTGCAGTCTTCGCTTGATATTTTAAAATAATTATTTAAGATAGGAAAAAGAATATGAAAAGACTAACAATTATAAAAGGTATTTAGGCTACCTTTCGTATTTGAGGAAGGGCAAGTAAAGTTTTAAGTGCTTGTGTTTTTTTCATTGCTTAAAATCATTTTGGTATTTGGAATATTGATGTTGGAAAATTGGTTAAGCTAATTGAAGAAATTTGAGATTTAAAGAGAAAGATGACGTGGTAACTTTTAACGAGGGGTTTGACAAATTGAAATACTAGGATGGAGGAAGAGATGATGACGGGTTGAGAAAAGCTTTCCGTATTTTGACTGTACGATTCGCTAATTTCTTCCTTGCGGATAATTTGATAGAAGTGTTCCATAAAAAATTGAGATGTGGTTGTTGTAGTAACTTGACAACACCTCAAAGAAAGTTAAACTAGAAATGTAGAGGTCTGTCAGAGAGAGAGGGGCTCAGTATTGATTCGTTAAAATGGTAGAAATACAAAGTTTCTTTGATCGTAAATTTAGGCCAAGCTAGGTTGCTAGGCAAGAGTCCACAAAGTTGTCAAGTCGAGAGGTTCTCAATGGGGTGCTACCATTTCGAATAACCGTCAAAAGCGCTAAACTTCATTTTGTTGACAAGGAAAATCCCTCAGAACCACTAACTATCAGAACATCGATAGTCGAAACGTCGACACGTCAGTTCATCGATAGTTACCTACGCTACCCATAAGAACGTAGACAGTGATAACATTGAAACGTCATAACATCTAAAAATTTTTTAGATGTTATGACTGTCGACGTTCTGACGGTTAGTGGTTCTGAAGGATTATTTATTTAAGAGAAAAAATAAAAAAAGGATACAATTTTCGTTGGGATAGTATAAGATATATAATTTCTGCTACTTCCGTAATATCCAAATTGAGTCTGGACAGGCACCATGGTATTAATTCCAGCGGCTGGTCGTGGAGCAATGCATTCGATATTGGTTTGACACACAGTTGAAGTGCACTTTAATGTAGTTAGGCTAATTTAAAAATAGATTAAACACAAATTTTAATTCAGGAATAATTTACTGAGCGTCACTTAATGTTTGACATTATTAAAATTATTACTTAGAGGAACTAGACTTGTTGTTCACTACACAACTTTTTAAGTCCCGGAATAAAGTTGAATATTGCAACCTTCATTCAGAACCGGCAAAAGGGTGGGGGTGGGGGAATATCTGGAGCGGCTGCCTCGGGTGCCCTGGCTGGGTGGGCAGCTGAGGGGTTTCCTACTTTGATAAAAATTTCACATTGATGTAGCTTTTTTTGCTTATATATGAGTCGGGAGGAAGCGCTGTAATTACTTATTCCCCGGGCAGGAACAACCCTTCATTTCTTGTTCAACGTTAATTTTCGAGCGATTCTTACTTTTTACTATCGCGATAACCGAGAGCCAGCTTCACACAAATAGAACGTTACATAATGGAATTAATATTCTTAGAGCCTTGCCACTAAGCAGCGGATATTCTTCTTTCACTGATATCCAGAACCCAGAAAGTTCCATGCTACCAAATGTTATCTTCAATGTATTATCACTAGACAACTCAAAAAGAGATACCTCTTCTAAAGGGGTAAATCCACGGGGCCTTTCCTCTAAATAACGCTTCATCATAGTAACTAAATCTATCAATAGTATCTGCTTTAAAGAGTTTTTAGAAGCATTTGATAAGCTGTAATAGGTTATCTTCAAAAAATATTTCGTAGTGCCAGACTAATTAATTCTATTGAAAGTTACAAACTGGTACAAGGTAAAGCTGATACTATCTTCATAAATTCTACTTTTCTTAGCTGTAATGATTTTCAGAAAGCACTTGTTTTTTTCTTCAAAGAATTTCGAGAATCGGGAATTCCTACAAATTAGCTGAATTGTTGAATCGAATATTTCGTGTCGCCCTTGTGAGGACCCATCGACTCCCTAGGAAGCTGCAGATCACAGTTATTCTAGTGAGCTGCTAGTCTTTTGTCCAAAATGGAGTGTTTTGGATTTGTGTATATAGACCACAACTAAACTTTTAAGCAGGTGCTATTCATGCTAGAAACAAGAATTTTTTATTTATGTTTAATTAACCTTGAGACCACGAGGATTGCTATGGACAAAAAAAAAAAAAAAGAAAAGAAAAAAGGCAACTTGACCGGCAGTGGCGTCATTCAAGGGCAGAATGCCCGAACCATTCAGCAATTTTAGGTTTAATTTCAAATTACTTACTAATGCTACAGATCATACAAAACAGTATATTTCTGGAACTCTGAAATATTATGCATAAACTCTATTAGTACATTCTTACAATGTGATTGGCTAATGATGTCTCATCAAGAAACTCATCTTCAACGATAGAAATGTCAATTTTGAAGTTTTTGTGGCTGTTGATGCTTGTGCTTGTTTTCTTGTCTCATCGTATGTCGATTCAAAAATTTTCCTCCCGTGCGGTTCTTTTCTATTGTTGTTCTGTCTGTAGACTAAGTACTTTTTATTACCAAGCATTTTTTTTCTAAGCGATATTCCTTTTGAAAGCAACGAAAAAAAAAAGTTTTATTCTTCGTCTGAATGACTTATGAAGTAAATTTGGACAGAGATAAAAAAAAAAGAAAAGAAACGTAATGTGAGCCGAAAAATGGGTTAAGTTTTCACAACATTATGGTTTAAAGTTGACTTAATCGATTTTCTTTCTTTTAGACATTTTTCCTTTAAAGTGAAATTTTATTAGAAACAAAAGATATATATCTTTCATGACTTCTTTTGGCAAAGATCGTTAAAAGCACACTGAGGAAATCTTTATCCCACTTACCATTTAAAACAGCCGAGCAGAAAAAAAACTTGGTTCCGTTCCTTTTTTCTTCTCTTTGCATCAACTTTTCATCCCTCTAATAAGTTCTGAAGTCTGACCAAGGTTTGGCATTCATGAGAAATTATCAATCGAGCCTTGCAATTTGAAACTCAAACATATCTTCTATCCATCTTGAAGTGAGCTCTTCAATATTCTTCTGTGAAGATTGAAGCTCGTCGCTGTTTACATTAATCTGGTGCTTTTATTTGTCATGCACTTCTCCATTGGTCCTCTTAATCTTTGCTTTTGTTTTCAGGAATATATTATGCGGAGCTCTTCATTGCGTTTATCTCAATGAACGATTAGAATTTGGAATGGAGTCTGTTTCTGTGCATGGTCATTCCTTCTTCAATCTCCAAGGAAAACTTATTCCTTGTCGGACAGCTAGCATCGACTTAGGACTTAGCGATCGAGACCCTGGGCTTGTGCCAAATGGGGCCAAATGCGGAGAAAATAAAGTAAGTTATTTCATTTATTTATACTTAAGTGGCGTTCACAATCGTGTCTAGCTAGAATCCCATGTGTAGATACGTGTCTAGCCAGAGTTCAATAGCTGGACAACAATCGTTCACAATTAAAATTTGGTGCTTAGCTAAAAATACAAGTTTAGTTTCAAATTGTCATTTCTAGCCAATCAAGGGATCTTATGCGGGCAAAATTTTCAAAATTCTAATCCCTATTTTTACTGTCACAAGATAATGGATGAGATAACCGAAACAATTGCCTTAGTGTGCTTCACTATTATGTCTGGTGTTGCATATTTGCCTAAAATGAAAAAAATGATTAATGAGAAAACAAAAATTTAAGTTTAGTTTTATAATGTAAACGTATATGATGAAAATAGTGGAACTTGACACATTCTGATTGGCTGTAATCGAAAATCCTAGACATTGAGTTCTAGAGTCTAGAACTCATTGTCTAGCCAAGCGCCTTGTCTAGCGTGTCTGGCTAAGCGCCGAATTTTACTTTTGAACGGTCGTTGCCTAGACATCGAATGCTGGCTAGACACGTGTCTAGACATGAGATTCTAGCTAGACACGCTTGTGAACGCCGCTTTAAAAGAAGTGCTAACAGTCATTTGACGAAATATTAAAGTCTCATAAACCCCTGAGGGGGCTTTGGGGCCATTCCTTTTTTGTAGGGTTTGAACATGAGGTTCACATGTTAACTTGTCATGTAATGCTCGTCGTGGATGAATGGTGGGCTGCCAGTCAATTTTTCTAATCCTTCCCTTGCGTGATCCTGCTTGTGGTGGGAGTCCCTTGACGTTTCCTTTAAGTATGACTTTGAAGACAAATTAGTTCACGAATTCAAGTAAATTCTGCTCGTTCCTGGTTCTTAGACCCTAAATGTCACACCCGTGTGGAGCAATTGGTACAGTCAAGCTGCTAACGGTCGCTGTGTCACCTGACAATATTTCCTATATTAATTAAAAAAGGAACATTCTGAAAAAGAAGTTTTTCAAAGAAAAGCAAAGGCTATTTTAAACTTATCATCAGTAAATACAAACATAATTTAAAATTCAAATCAAACACGATCAGAAATTACTATTAAAGAAAGTTTTAAAGCCCAAACTAAAAGAAATCAAAAGACAGTAATAACAAAAAAACATACAACAAGTAATAATATAAGGGAATAAATAGATCTTAAAGCGAGTAATGTTTAAATTGGATATGCAAATCAAACTTGAAACGAAAAATATTATTTTGATTTTGGAGTATAAATGAAACCCAAAACGAACAGAAATTAAATAAAGATTAAATGCAAACAAACATACAATAGATACTAATGTAAATAAATAAATAAATCTTAAACCGAGTGAAACTTAAACTGAAAATGCAAATCAAGCTGGAAACGAACAAAAATCACTACAAACAAGAGTTTGGATATCGCCTCCTTCTCTGACTGTAAAAGTCTAAAACCTATTGCGTCATGGCGCTTTACTGAAAACGAATTGTATTACAAGTATTTTCTATTGTACTTAATATTGAAAATAAACATTAAAATTACAGTAAAATTTTGAACTGATGAGCTTTCAGAAATGAATTTCATTGTACATCAAATATTCAGTTTAATTTATTAGTTTTTTCTAAAAATTTTTAATATCCCTAAAATTGTCCCCTTCCTTAACTGTAAAAACCTAAAGCCTACTGCGTCATTGGCGCTTCGCTGAAAACGAATTATATTACAAATATTTTCTTTTCCAGTTCTTACAGCATTGAAAATGAAAATAAAATAACAGTGAAATAAAATCTTAAACTGATGGATCTTTAAACAATTAATATCATTATATATCAGATATTCATTTTAATTTTGTTTATACTTTCCAAGACTCGTCAAGACACATATAATTTTCAGTAAAGTGCCATGACGCAGTAGGTTTTAGACTTTTTCAGTGAGAGAAGGAGGCGATACCCAAACTCTTGTTTGTAGTGATTTTTGTTCGTTTCCAGCTTGATTTGCATGTTCAGTTTAAGTTTCACTCGGTTTAAGATTTATTTATTCTTCTGCATTAGTATCTATTGTATGATTGTTTGCATTGATTTCTGTTCGTTTTGGGTTTCATTTTTACATCAATAGACAAATATTTTTTTTTCGTTTTAAGATTGATTTGCATATTCAGTTTAAGCATTACTCGCTTTAAGATTTATTTATTCATTTATATTATTACATGTTGTATGTTTTTGTCATGATTGTTTATTTAATTTCTGTTCGTTTTGGGTTTCATTTATTCTTTAATAATTTATTCTTTAATGATTCTTTGGGTTTCATTTGTTCTGTTCGTTTCGAGTTTGAATTTTAACAGGTATTTGTATCTGCCGATCTTCAGTTTAAAATGGCCTTGACTTTGCTTTGAAAACCTTCTTTTCCGGAAAGTTTTTTTTTAAATTAATTTTTGTTCGTTTTTGTTTGCAATAAGTTTAAAGTTTTTAAAAATACCTTATTTCAAAATCAAACTTTTTTTTTCAAAATCAAATGATCATCAAAGTATTAAAACTATTATCTAAGTAAAAATATCAAAGTAACAAGATCAAAGTAAAAAATGGGTTTGTGTCCACCCCGAAGTATTTATTATCTGACGTTTGAACTATTTTTAACAAAATGGCTATCAAAAAATTTTTATCGGATGGATTTTGGGAAAAAGGGCATGGGGGTGGGCTAATTGCCATTCGATCTCTTTTGACTCTTTGAAAGTGAACTATAACTTTCCATTTTCAATCAAATGATCCCTCTCTGAAGTTTATACGAACATCCCTTCTGTTAAAACCATATATGAACCCAGGGCATAACTTACAACGCCCGCCTATCCCCGGGTCCTAGGGGGTTGTGTCGACCCCGAATTTTTGATATCCGATGTTTCAAACTATTTTTGACCAAATGGCCACCTCAAAATTTTTATCGGATGGGTTTGGGGAAGAAAAAGGCGTGGAGGGGGGAGGGGCTAGTTGCCCTCCGATGTCGTGACTCTGAGAAAGTGAACTAGAACTTTTAATTTCCAATCAAATGAGCCCTCTCTGAAGTTCATACGAGCATCCCTTTCATAAGAACCATATACGGCCCCGGGACATAACTTACATCGCCTACTCTCCTGGCCCTGGGGGGTTGTGGCAACACCGGAGTTTTTGATATATGATCTTTAAACTATTTTAAAAAAATGGCTATCTCAAAATTTGTATCGGATGGGTTTGCAGAAAAAGGACATGGGGTGGGGCTAGTTGCCCTTCGATCTCTTTTGACTCTAAAAAATTCAACTAGAACTTTCAATTTCCATTCAAATGAGCCCTCTCTGAAGTTTATACAAGCATCCCTTCCATAAGAACCATATATGCCACCAGGGCATAATTTGCAGTGCCTGCCCCGGGGCACTGGGGGGCTGTGTCGACACTGGAGTTTTTGTTATCTGACCTTTGAACTATTTTTAGCAAAACGGCTATATCAAAATTTTTATCGGATGTATGTGGGGGGGGGATAGTTGCTCTCTGATCTCTTTCGACTCTTAAAAATTGAACTAGAACTTTCAATTTCCAATCAAACGAGCCCTCTCTGAACTTTATACAAATACCCTTCCATAATAGCTATATATGCCCGCCGGGCATAACTTACAACGCCTACCCCGGGTCCTGAAAGATTGTGTCGACCCTGAAGTTTTGTTTATATGATCTTTGAACCATTTTGAAAAGTTGGCTCTGTCAAAGTTCTTATCGGATGCGTTTTGGGAGAAAAGGGTGGGGGGAGGGCTAATTGCCCTTCTATCTCTTGACTCTTAAAAAGTTAACTAGAACTTTCAATTTCTAATCAAAAGAGTCCTGTATAAAGTTTAAACGAGCATCCCTTTTATAAGAACCATACATCCCTTCAGGGCGTAACTTAGAACGCCTTTCCCCGGGCCCTGGAGGGTTGTATTGACACCGGAGTTTTTCTTGTTCGACTTTTGAACAATTTTTAAGAAAATGACTATTTCAAAATTTTTATCGGACGCATTTGGAGAAAAAGGGGAGTGGGGGGGGGGCAGTTGCCCTCCAATCTGTTTTGATTCTCAAAACTGGACTAGAACTTTCACCGAGCAAATGAGCCATCTTTGAAGTTTTTAACGAACATCCCTTCCATAAGAACCATTATTCCCCCAGGGCATAACTTACAACGCCTGTCTCGGGCCCTGGGGGGCTGTGTCGACCCCGGAGTTTTCGTTATATGGTCTTTGAACTATCTTTTTAAAAATAACTATCTCAAATTTTGATCGGATGGGTTTGAGGAAAAAAGGGCGTGACGGGGGGTTAGCTGCCCTCTGATCTCTTTTGACTCTTAAAAAATGAACTAGAACTTTTAATTTCCAATCAAATGAGCCCTCTTTGAAGCTTATACGAGCATCCCTTCCATAAGAACCATATATGCCCGCAGGGCATAACTTACAACGCCTTCCCCCAGGCCCTGGGGTTTTGTGTCGACACCGGAGTCTTTGTTATATGATCTATGAACTATTTTTAACAAAATGCTATTTCAAAATTTCATCGGATGCATTTGAGAAAAAAGGGTGGGGGGGGGGGGCTGGTTACCTTCTGATATCTTTTGACTTAAAAAGTGAACTAGAACTTTCAATTTCCAATCAAATGAGCCCTCTGAAGTTTATACGAGTATTCCTTCCATAAGAACCATATATTTCCCCAGGGCATAACTTACAACACCTGCCCCCGGGCCCTTGGGGGTTGGGTGGACACTGGGGTTTTGTTAGGTGATCATTGAACTATTTTTAACAAAATGGCTATCTCAAAATTTTTATCAGATGCATTTGGGGGAAAAAAGGCATGTTGGGGGGCTAGTTGCCCTATGATCACTTTTGTCTCTTAAAAAGCACTAGAACTCTCGATTTCCAATCGAAAGAGCCCCCTTTGCAGTTTATACGACGACCTTTTCCATATGAAGTGCCTCTGGGAAAAAAATAATAAATAAATAAAAAATAAAACATTGGAGCCGTATGGCCTTTACTATAGGCAACGCTATAGGCTTAGCGTTGCCTCTAATTCTCCCCAGCCTTCAACCTGGAGCTGGCATTGAGTCGTTGTTATCTAATGTCGGTGGGATGGCAGTTGCAAGCTGCGTGATAACTACCGAGTTGATAAACTTGGCTGGGCTTTCCTAATTCCGGGCCGTACTACTCGTTCTTGACAAGACATTATGATCACTTATATTTGTTGAGGTTACTTAGCATGCCAAGAAAAATTGTTTCTAATAGATTTTGGATTTTGGCGGAATATTTCATCCAGAACCTTGCCCAAAACCCAACCCACTCCAAAAAAAAGGCGAAGGGTGATAAGGAAAATTACTTTTCTCTCATTGATCTATTTTCTTGAGATCAATAGTTTTAGAATTATGTTTTTATCAGCTTTTGAATGCCTGTCGAATATTGAATGCCAAAATCATTCATCTTCTCATATTTTACAATCCTAAATATTCTTGCTATACTGCTATCCTAAAAAATAGTCGTCGTTTTGTGCACGCTTAATAATAAAAATTGTTTCCTTTGCAACATTCTTTCCTTCACCTTCTTTCCCCTCCATCTCTCCGTCTGAGATCGAAAGAAGAATTGGGAAACTAAGAAAAACAAGTGCTCGCCCTGTAGATATCCTATTTCCTCTTGTTAGTGCATTCAGTGACTTCCATTCAAAGCCCTTGTCTGGTTTTTTCAATGAGATTAATTAAAAAAAACTTCCCACAAATTAAGTTTTTCCAAAAAAAGTAAAGAACTCCATTAAACCAAAAATGAACAAAAATAGAATCAAATAATCTACCGGATCATACAAATTCCACAAGTCAGTATCAATAAATAAACGAAACCCAAAACAAACAAAAATTAAAATAAATAACAGAGTCAAACTCTAAACAAGCAGAAATTAAAATGAGTAGGGTTCTGAAACCCTATGCTTTCTAAAAGCCAGAATATAATTTGTACTTTACTGAAAAAAAAAATCAAAGGAATTTACTGTTATTTATTTCAATTTCTGTTTGTTTTGGGTTTCATTTATTTATTGTTACTGATTTGTGGTATTCGTATGCTTGGTAGATTATTTGATTCTATTTTTGTTCATTTTTCGTTTAATGGAGTTCTTTACTGTTTTGAAAAACTTATTTTGTGGAAAAAAGTATTTTCTTTTTAAGTAATTTCTGTTCGTTTTATAGTCTTTTTCAGGGAAAAAGTCTGCACCTCTTCTAAAGTTAAACAACCATCCCTTCCATAAAAACCTTAAATACCCCCTGGGTACAACTTGCAACCCTTGTTTCTAATCTCTGGGGTTTGTTTCAACCCCAAAAGCCTTGTTATATGATATTTAGACTATTTTGAATAGAATGGCTATCTTAAAATTTCCATTAGATACATTTCAGGACAATACGGCGTGTGTGTAAGTGGAGGGGAGGATAGCTGCCCTCCGATCACTTTGACTCTTAAAAAGAATACTAGAAAGTCTGATTACCAATCCAATGAGCCCCCTCCGAAGTTTATATGACCATGCTTTCTATAAAAGCCTTATATGCCCCCAGGGCATAATTTACAACTCTTGCCCTCTGATCACTTTCTATTAATAAAAAAGGCACTAGTCCTCTCAATTTCCAATCGAATCAGCCCTTTTTGAAGCTTCTACGACAAAAGCTTCTATAAGAGCCTTATATAACCCAAGGGCATAACTGGAGACCCTTTTCCTAAGGGCTATGGGGGAGGATTGTCATCCTCAAAGACATACATTCCAGACCTTTCAACCATGTTGAGTAAAATGGTCATATCAATGAGTTTATCGGAAAGAGTTGGGGAAAGGATGGTCGTGGGGGGGGGGTGATTCTCTCTCCGATTACTTTCGACTATTAAAAAGGGTAATAGCCCTTTCAATTTCAAATCTATGAGCCCTTTTTGAAGTTTTTACGACCACTCTTTCTATAAAAACCTTATATGCCCCCCGGGCTCAACTTGCAACCTTAGCGCTGAGGGCTGTGGGGTTGTCATACTCAAGGACATAATTTCCAGACCCTTCAACTATGTTAAAAAAATGGCTAAAAACAAAATGGGAAAATGGTGGATATGAGAGGGGGTTAGTTGCCATTCAATCACTTTCGACTATTAAAAATTTCTAATTATTCAATTTTCAATCGAATCAGCCGTTTTTGAAGTTTCTATAACAACGCTTTCTATAAAAATCTTATATGCCCCCAGGGCATAACTTACAACCCTTACCCTGAGGGCTGTGGGGGGGGGATTTCATCCTCAAAGACTTAATTTTCAGCACTTCCAACTACGTTGAAAAAAATTGCTATTTAAGAATTTTGGATTGGATATGTTTGGGGAAAAGGTGGGCGTGAGAGGAGGGTTAGTTGCCCTTCAATCACTTTCGATCATTAAAAGGACACTAACCATTTCAATTTCCAATCGAATGAGCCCTTTTTGAAGTTTATACAGCAAAATCCCTATAATAACATTATATTCCCACAGGGCATAACTTGCAACCCTTTCCCTGGGGGTTGTCATCCTCAAAGACCTAATTTCCAGAACTTTCAATTACGCTGAAAAAAATTGGCTAAATTTTGATTGAATGTGTTTGGGGAAATGGTGGGCGTAAGAGAGAGGCTATTGCCCTCCAGTCACTTCTGACTTTTAAAAAGAGCACTAGCCCTTTGAATTTTCAATCGAATGAACCACTTTTGAAGTTTCTACGACAATCCATTGTATAAGAACTTTATATGCCCCCCAGGGCATAACTTACAACGCTTACCGTGGGGGTTGGGGGGGTGTCCTCCTCAAAGACCTAATTTCCAGAACTTTCAACTACGTTGAAAAAAATAGTTATTTCGAAATTTTGGATTGGATGTGTTTGGGGAAATGGTGGGCGTGAGAGGGGGTTAATTGCCCTCCAATCACTTATTACTATTAAAAATAGCACTAGCCCTTTCAATTTCCAATCGAATGAACCCATTTTGGAGTTTCTACTACAACTCTTTCTTTAAAAACCTTATATACCCCAAGGGCATAACTTACAACCCTTGCCCTGAGAGCTGTGGGGGGTTGTCATCCTCAAAGCCCCAATTTCATAAACTTTAAACTACGTTGAACAAAATGGCTATCTAAAAATTTTGATTTGATGTGTTTGGGGAAATGGTGGCCGTGAGAGGGGGGTTAGTTGCCCTCCAATCACTTTTGCCAATTTAAAAGCGCACTAGCCCTTTCAATTTCCAATCGCATGAACCCTTTTTGAAGTTTCTACAACAACGCTGTCTATAAAAACCTTATATCCCCCCAGGGCATATCTAACAACCTTTGCCCTGAGGGCTCTTCTTTCTCAAAGACATAATTTCCAGAACTTTCAACTACGTTGAAAAAAATGGTTATCTCCAAATTTTGATTGGATGTGTTTGGGGAAATGACGGGTGTAAGAGGGGGGTTATTGCCGTCCAATCACTTTCTACTATTAAAAATGGCACTAGCCCTTTCAGTTTCCAATCGAGTGAGCCCTTTTTGAAGTTTCTACGACAACACTTTCTGTAATAATCTTATATGCCCACTGGGCATAACTTACAGCCCATACCCTGAGGGTTGTGGGGGGCTTATCATCCTCAAAGGCCAAATTTCCAGAACGTTCAACTGCGTTGGAACAAAATAGCTATCTCAAAATTTTTATTGGATGTATTTGGGGAAATGGTTGGCGTGAGAGGGGGGTTAGGTGCCCTCTAATCACTCTCGACTATTAAAAAGGGCAGTAACCCTTTCAATTTCCAGTTGAAAGAGCTGTTTTTGAAGTTTGTACGACAACACTATATAAAAACCTTATATGTCCCAAGGGCATAACTTACACCGTTTCCCTGAGGGGTGTGGGGTGTTTGTCATCCTTAAAGACATAATTTCCAGAACTTTCAAATACGTTGAAAAATGGCCATCTCAAAATTTTGATTGGATGTATTTAGGGAAATGGTTGGCGTGAGAGGTGGGTTAGGTGCCCTCCAATCACTTTTGACTTTTAAAAAGGGCACTAGCCCTTTCGATTTCTAATGAAATGAGCCCTTTTTGAAGCTTCTACGACAACGCTTTCTATAAAAAACTTTGTATGCCCCCAGGGCATAACTTACAACCCTTGCCCGGGGGGCTATGAGAGGGTTATCATCCTCAAAGACCTAATTTCTAAAACTTTCGACTATGTTGAACACAATGGCTATCTCAAAATACTGATTGGATGTATTTGGGGAAATGGTGAGCGTGAGAGGGGGATTAGTTGCCCTCCAATCGCTTTCAACTATTAAAAAGGGCACTAGCCCTTTCAATTTCCTGTTGAATGAGCTCTTTTTGAATTTTCTACGACAGCGCTTTCTATAAAAACCTTATATTCCCCCAGGGCAAAAATTATAACCCTTTTTCCTTAGGGCTGTAGGGAGTTTTCATCCTCAATGACCTAATTTCCAGAATTTTTAACTACGTTGAACAAAATGGCTATCTCAAAATTTTGATTGGATGTGTTTGGGGAAATGGTGGGCGTGAGGGGGGGGGTTGGTAGTTGCCCTCCAATCACTTTTGATTATTAAAAAGGGCACTAGCCGTTTGAATTTCCAATCGAATGAGCCACTTTAGAAGTTTCTACGACAATGCTTTCTATAAAAACCTTACATGCCCCCAGAGCATAACTTACAACCTTTGTCTTTGGGCTCTAGGGGTTTGTCCTCCTCAAAGACATATTTTTCAGATCTTTCAACTACGTTGAACAAAATGGCTATCTTAAAATTTTGTTTGGGTGTGTTCTTGGAAAGGATGGGCGTGGAAGGGGTATTAGCTGCCTTCCAATCACTTTCGGCTATTAAAAAGGGCACAAGCCCCTCTAATTTCCAATCGAATGAGCCCTTTTCGAAGTTTCTACGACAACTCCTTCGATACGAAGTGCCCTGGTCTAAACAAAGAAAGAAATAAATAATACATTGTACCAACATCGTTTTTTACTTAGGCAGCGCTATTGCGCTGCCTATGATTACTGAATCTGGCCAATTTCCTCAAATATGTCAACATAACCCCCTCAAAAAGGAAAGAAGGAAAGCCTGGTTTTGAAGGTGTTCCTCCTATTTTTCTCACTCCTGTATTCCCGAAAATGTGTGAAGGATTCTTTAGAAAAAATTCTATCTCTTCCTGACCCGAGGCAATTCGGTTGCGTTAAATCCACTTCTACTTCCCATTATTTTGTTTTTCTTATTGACTCAACTAAGAAAATTCTTGAAAAACCTAATTGCTGGCTAAATTGAATTTCCATTGACCTTCATAAAGCATTTGATCTTGTTAATCACAATATATTAGTTGAGAAACTTGTAACTGAATTCAATACTGATTCTTTTCTGGTTAAATTGGTTGCCTTCTTCTTATTAAGTAGATCACAGGTAATCAAATTTCAGAATCATTATTCCAGTCACCTCCCTGTCCACAATGGAGTATCCGAAGGTACTCTTCTAGGTCCCCTCCTTTTGTCAGTTAGGATTAATAGCCTTGCTAAGGAATTTCCTGACAGATGAAAATTTGGGGATGGCATAGCGGCTGTTGAAACTTGCTACAGAAATTTGATTAGCAACCCTATGTGCACCCTCAATGGCATTGCAGACGACGCTGTGGACTTAGACATGAGAGTAAACCCCTCTAAATCCATGATAATGCCAATATGTTTCCTTAAAACATCACTTAACTTTTTCAACAATATCGCCCCAGATATTTCTGTGTTCTCCTTTAAGTTACTTGGGGTCACAATTTCTTCTAATTTAAAGTGAGATATCAACGTTAAAGATATTGTCTGTAGAGCTAATCCGTTCATTTCACTCCTTAAGATTTAGTGTCCCTCCTCCCATTCTTTCAGGGTTTATGCTTCCTTTGTCTGCCCGTATCTTGAATATGCTTGTTCAGTTTGGCATCCTGGCATCTCCCGGGAAGAATAGAAAAAATTGAAACCATTCAAAAAAGAGCCCTGAATCATTCCCAAAGAAGCCAAAGTTCCATACTTGCAACTTCTAAAAAAAGCCAACTTGGAAACACTTGAACACCGGAGATCTACTTTGTGCCTCCGTTTTGCAAAAAAAAATGCAATAACAAACCTTCGGACGGAAAATATTTTCCGCAGAACGGACTCCCCACCCAGACATCCCTGCCTGCCACGGACTGTTTCGGAACCCATCCCTGTCTTGTCCCTCATTCGTTGCTTTACCTCCAGATATGAAACAGTTTTTGTTCCCTTCATTACTGATAAAATAAATAGCTAACCTAACCTCTTTTTTTCTTTATTATCTGGTACTGGTGATACCCAAGTTTTATGTTCGTTTGCTTGTTTTGTTCCCCTCCCCCTTTTTTATATGTTCCTTTAAAAACCCTTTTTAATATATATCGTTTCTTTTTTTTTAGTTTTATCAGTCTTTACAGAAGCGCATCCAGGATTTTCGTGGGGGGGGGGGGCTACCAATTTTTTTTAGGGGGGTACATAAAAAACCTCAAAAAACGCATACAAAAGTTGTTTATGTCCATTTTTGTTACATTTTTACGAGTCATTTTTAGGGGGGTGGGTTCAACCCGGGTACCTCCCCCCCTGGATACGGTCTTGAGTCTTAACCTTTTCAACTAGCTGAAATTTTGCAGTTCAATATGTTTGACTAAGGAATGGTTTGTCATTCTGATATTGTGGTTTTGGCAATTGTTTGCTAGTTTATTAGTTGTGCTTTATTGTGATTGTTTTTTGGCTTATATTGTTTTTATGACTCCCAAATGCAAATTTGGCCCTTCTGGGCTTGTGACAGGATTTTTTAAAAGTAAATATCTTATATTATTATGTTATCTAACATGCAATTTTTGCAAGAATAATGCAGACTAAAAAAATGTTCGAGATTTTTTGCCAATTTCTATTTCACACGCAGATTGTGAACTTCTCTTGGATTATATTGTTTTAATCCCTACGCTTAACATTTTTCGCTACGTAAGCTGGAACACCATTAACAGTCAGGTCAACACAGTTACCTTTTTTTTGTCTGAAGAGTATTTTGTCTGATGTGCTGTGTCATGTTTATCCATAATGTTTAACTGCATCCTTAACCACAAACTGCAGTTCTGTCTGCCCTACTAGAGGCATCAAGAAGAGCCGCCAATCATTCCCCTGATTTCCTCGTGCAGCTAAGGAGGGAGCTACACCTTCCTTTATAGGAGGAAGTAAAACGTAGAGGTTTCTTAATTTGTCGATAGGCACTTCGTAGGGTGTTTCTGGGACTACCTCAAAAATTGGATCCCCTCGGTTACCAATATAGCCCTGCATTTACAACTCCGTGGCATCCTTTCTTAGAAAAAGAAAAATAGAGGACACATAAGTGCTTCCTATGCAACAAAAGTGATGTTCCTTGTTGTTCAAGCCAGAGGACTGTAAGTTTTATATACAAGGTTTTCGGCCATGGTGATTCTAATGGTGTACGTTTTACTTTGATCCGATCCACGATGTCCTAAGTACCTCCCTCCGTTGATTGACTCTGATGACATTTTTCATGAGGAGTTGGCCTCTCTCGTTGTGGATGGATGGATTTGTTATCTTCTGGAAAACAGATATTTGGGATTCTTCGAAGACATCCGTATTCAAACGAGAATATCCTTTTGTCCCTTTTTTTATATTTAAGTCCCTACTGCATATATAGAGAAGATCAAAGCTGCAAACTTTTCGGAGTTGGTGGATTTCTTAACATTAGACAGGTCCAGCTTCTTTTCACGTCTGTCAAAAAGCTAATATTTTTGTCTTGTTAGATCTGCAAGTGACGACGGTGATTAATATGAAAGGTTAACGGTTTAACTGTGAATATAGACTACCTTCTTCTGGTAAATGAAGCCCAGTGTAAATAAAAACTACGCGCTTCGTCCCAATGGCGGAAGGCAAGGAAAAAGCACAAGGAATTATTAAAACTATATTCAGGGAATACTTGGCGGGGGGGGGGGGGTTCGATTGGCCTGACGCCCATTCTTCTCCAAAAAATTAAAAATTGCATAAAGAACAGAGGCTTTTTGTCTGGCCAGAAGCATACTCAAAATATACTTTATTTGTAGCTGCTATTATTCGAACTCCTATTCAAAACCCTGTATATGTTACAATAATTGTTTTTCATTTAACCTTGTTACTTGTAGTGCAATTTCTAAGAACTATTTTATTTTATTTATTTTATTTTTTTTACGAATGTGATGCTCACGGAAGAATGGTTTTGTTTGTATTTTTTTTTTTTTTTACCTAATTTACGAACTTGTAAAATATAGTACAGTAACAAAAAGAAAAAAGAAAAAAAAGAGACGAACAAAAAAGACAAACAAATAAACAAAAACAGACAAACAAGAAACATTGAATAAATTGCGGCAAAAACAATGAAACGGATAATTAAAAAACAAACATAATAACTCTGCATTCTGATTAGACTGTACATAGGCCCCAAAAAAAAAAAGAAAAAAAAATCATCGTTCGACAGCTTGTTCGATAATTTGCCAAACGACATAATAATGACAGTAGTTCCATATTTGGAAATAGTTTTCCCGTTATAAGAAGGTCATGGCAAATAAAGCAAAATATACAGTAATGTAAATAATTACAGCAGGTCAAATATAAATCATATGTAAATAGCAGAAATTGGACTCCCGAATTAAAATATGATTAATTTGGGTTTAATTATATTCTAATATAAGTAAATGTCTCTTATAGATGTGCCTCAATCAAAAGTGCACTGCAGTCTCTTCTGTAATTGGCACCGGGTGTCCATTCGACTGTCATGGCAATGGTATATGTAATAGCAATGGCAGATGCCATTGTAACTTTGGATATGCTCCACCATACTGTGACTATCCAGGTTTTGGTGGCAGTGAAGACAGTGGCCCAGCAATGAATCCGGCGGGATCAAAAACTATGCAGACAATCATTTACATGTTTTTTGGTCTAATTCCAGTCGTAATTTTGATAGGCTTCATTTATTACTACTACAGGAATCCCCAAAAAAGGCAACAACTGTGGGAGAAGCTAAAACAGCCAAGGTGAGCAAGTTTAACAGTTTTCGGATTAAGTTGCTGGCTATTCCTTTTTTTTACCTTTTACGTTATTAACTGAAACTGCCAAGGAACTTCTGCGCTAAAACTCTCACAATAATGTTTAATTACTGTCTAACGGCTCTAACTTTTGAGGGATCGCGATACTAATTTAATATGAATGAATAACTATATTTGATATGGCCATTAAATAAATCGCGTAATAGTCTTTTTGTTTGTATTCTCTTTACAATCGGTTGAGTGATGTCATAGGGCTCTCTTTGGTTAAAGAGGAAAGCTTATGAGGCCAAATATCTAAATTTTATATGATTTTATTATTAAAGCTCCCTCTAAATCCTGTTCAAAATTGAATTGGAATATGGCTACGCCAAGAAAACCACTAAAAGCACAAAAAAGTAAGGCTATATGCCTCCGTAAAGCCAACCACACATGAGAAAATAAAGCGTAGGACCTGATAATATTTTCGACACAATACTTAATAAAATTTAGAAAAAAAACAAAGAAATTTGTTTTATTAGTCATTTTCTGATTTTAGTTTGGATTTTATCATTCATAAATAGGTTCTGAGACCAAACTGGCTATACGTACGACCAGAATGCACTTTGAGACCATAATCTTTTAGGGAAACAATGGAAATAGAAAAATATATACATAAGGGCCTTAATTTAAACAGAGATACTGGGTATATTTTTATAAACCCTATTTTTGTTGATCTAATAAAGAAATCCTCAGTACGTATTCCTTCTCGTTATAAAAAAAGATCTTTTTGCCGTGTTAATACAAATCGAATCAATAGACAGGTTGCTCTTGTTACATGGGTAGAATTCGTGCCCAATTCAAATTTTGAATTGTTATTAATTTTTTAGATTTTCAGTCACTTTTGTGACTATTTCACTATTTAAGCACTGAAGACAGCTTAGTGGAGGTCTTTGCCAAAATATCTTGCTTTGTTTTCGCTATTTTTCGGCTTTAAGTTACCCTCTTTTGTTTTGTCTCTTTGTTTCTTTATTTTCTCAGTGTTCGGTTTTGCGTATGTAATGTTATTTGTTTTGAATTAAGTGAAAGAAGGGACTTTGTATTATGTTGAGTTAAAATTGGCATGAAGGTTACACTACAAAAGCACGGACTTACCGTTTCGAGAATATTCTAGAGTATTTTCTCGGTATTTGGCTGATACATGGATCGTTATTTAGACAGCGCTATAGGGCTGCCTTTGGTAATGGGTAGTCATGAAAGGGGTCATTTTTTGTTCATGTACATTCTTGTTGTAATGTCTATAATGGAAACAGATCTTTTTTATTTCGTTTATTATTTAATCAAATTTACGTGTAATTTTTTTTTTCTTTTATGTGAAAAATGAAACTTGTTGACAATTACCTGAATATCTAAGAATATATTTTGATTTTGTTTTGCTAATAATAAATACTGGGACAGTTAATCAGAAACAAAATTAGATTTCGGGAAAATCTGGGATTAATTTTGATTCAGAATTGGGAAGATTTTCCTGATTCTCAAAATGATTCCAACATCAATTTTCATTTCTAATATAAAAGAAAACTATTTTCGGTTTTCATTTATTATATAAACATACCCAAATACTTGGAATAGTAGTTATAGTTATAGTATACTACCTATAGTAGGCTTTAAAACTTAAATTATACTTGACTTATTTACCTACCGAATAACCTAACTACTTAATTATTACGAAGTGTGTTTTTTTAAGTAAGGTCCGTTTGAACATAAGTACACGGCTTTTTTTTTTATTGCTCTGCGGAACTTTCTTAGGGTTAGGCAGTATGCTTCTGCATTGATAGTGGTTCCTCATTGCATGAGGTTGATCAAGAAAAACACCATGCCTATTCCAAAACATCGACGCCATGATTTTGCGCTGGGAGAGTATGTACGGCTTTCAAATCTTCAGGGGAGTGTGGGTGTTTCCATTCCATGTTTTGTTGCCTCGATTTAGGCGTGATATACCAAACCCATGTTTTGTCTCCGGTTCACCGGCTGCCATCTCAGTGGCAACCGTTACAAAGATAACGACATAAAAACAGTAGTGAACTCTTGGTTATTGGAGCCGTCGGCAAGTTTTTATGGAGACTTGAGTTTAAAATTGGTTGAGAGGTATGATAAGTTTTTGAAAAAACTTGGTAACTATGTTGAAAAATTGAGTAGAGTATGCACTTTCTGAAAATAAATTTACCTTTTGAAGTGGTTTTTGGTTGTGTACTTAAAACAAACACACTTCGTAAAAAATTCACCTCATAATTAATTAATTTAAGTAATTACTTAACTACTTTACTTAACTAACAGAATAACTTAACTACTTGGCACAACCTAATCTAACTAAGGTTTATCTTTTCTGTGCAACATTCAAATTTGCAAAAAGTACATAAATGTAATTTACACTGAAAGGACAGTTTTCATACCTTTGGATTTATTGGTTTCAGGTATATTTGTTCCCTGATGGAGAGTTGTGACATTAATTAGATTTTTTTTTTTAGACATTTATGTAAACTTAAAAAAGGGGAATTTTCATATTTACCCATGTTTTTTGTCTTTTTAACGTATAGAATTTCAAAGATATTATTTGGTAGTTGGATCAAGCTAAATCTCAGATATCGAATGGTAAAAAAAAATTATTGTCTTACATTGAAACATCAAAACCGTAGGACTGGAGAAAAATAACATACCAAAACCTTGCACGGAGAACAAAAACCGACATTGAACATCTGTTTTTTTTTTTACTTTTTTATATGAATCTTGAACGTATTTTATGCAACCATGTATATAACTCCTGGTCTGTTCGTATAAATTTGTTTCGGGGAGGGGGGATCTCATCAAAGTCCCATAAAACAGGCAAATTAAACGGAAAGCATAGATAAAATAAGAAGAAATTGGAAAGTTCTTAAGAGTTTGAGCTCAAAGGATCCTCCTGCGTACCTGTTTACCACGGAGTGAAATCAGGGGGGGGGGGGAGTAAAAGTTCAATTATTAACACATAGACTTTTTACTTTAAGGCAGAATATGCTTGAATATCACAAGAACAGCTGTTGGTCACAGTTTCTACGACTTTTTTTAGCGACTTGCAACCTATTTTGGCAACTTATGTTTATTATGAATTGCCGCTTCAAAAAACATGCACAATAAATAGGATGTTAAATGCCACTCATTGTCTAAAAAACAACTAGATCTTTAAATGTGGCTATTGTACATCCTATCTCACTTTTAAATTCCAAACCAGCCAGTGTTAATCTGATTTCTTTTGTGCCCCTTCATTAAGTTTTTTTCTAGTTTTATCCATTCTTCTTTATTGTAATCTGATTGCTGTCAAATTTTTATTTTGTACAGTTTTTCTTCTCTGTTTCTTTCATGTTCTCTCCTTCTCTGAAATTTATCTTACCCCCTCCCCTTCTTCTCTGTTTGGCCTTTTTTTGAAGAGATAAATAGTTTCTATATTCTTACCTCCAATTGCTATGAGAGTGTTTAATAGTGCTACTTAATGCTATAAAGTGTGAACAAAATAAAACTTGATAAAAAATAAAAATGACCAAATATGAAGATAAACGCAAAATTTGGGCATATGTATTTTTTCTCATCAAAAAAGGAAATTAGAAAATTTCCTTTGCCTAATGCGGAAATTAGAAAAACCAACACAAACTAATTAAAAGTCTTAGTTTTTTAAATCATAGTAGAGAGCAGTTCAACTTAAATTAACCAAAGAATTGGACCTTATTAAATGGAGGCTACCACAACCCTCAGCCTCCCACAAGGTGTTGACAAAATGTATTGAAAATTTAGCACTCTAAATTTTGCTAAGAATCAACAATCAAGAATGGTATTGGAATCGAAACTTTAAGGTGGAACTAGTATTGGAATCCAGAAAATTTGGGATCAACCCGTCACCTCTGATTATTTACATTCTCGATAATCTGCGATAGTTAAAATAACTATATAGGCTGGTTTAAGCTCAGCCAGCAAAACAATCAGTCTCTAAAACTGGATGAATGACACTGGCTCCACTTCAGCACATGGCCACGCAGTTCATCTCGTTTACGTGTTTTTAGACTAAGAACGAATTATGTATATAAAGAAATATCTTAGCAACTCAGGTAAAGGTAAAGAATACGGCATTGAACTTTACAATCTCTGCCGATGGTGCTGATCGCCATTTCATGGGCATTCGGCTAAGAAGTGCAATGGGGTTCGGGGCAGCCGTCCTGTGCTTTCGGACACCCTTCCTGTTTACCTTCCCTAGATTTCTCCAGGTACCCATTTAGAGCTGGGTGAGCTTACCGTGTCACCCCACTGAACCCCGCTCCGAATCAAATAAGCAGTGACATTAGGACTCGAACCCCCATTCTCACGGATATAGAATTTCAAGTCTAGCGTGTTAACCAGTCGACTAAGACAGCTGTTAATCAGATAGACGCAATTAAATAGTTTCGCTTTTCATGAGTTGCATATTGTTAGAACTTTAAACTATGTGCTCAAGGTATATTCATTTGTTGTTTTTTTTTTTTTTATTCATTCATCATAGCTCACTGATTATTGCGTATTGGAATATTGCAGTTGTAAAATGATTAAGATTGTGTCTAACAATTTTTATTAATTAAAAACCGAGAAGTGGCTATTTTTGTAATTTTCACTGTTTGGTGGGATGGAGGGAGCCAGGCCTGTTGGTCTCCCATTTCCTCTTCAGATATTAAATATGCTCCTCAAAATTAACCTAGCCCATATTTTTAACACCTTAAATCTTTTCAAGAAGCTAGTTTGATGATATATCATTTGCACTATTACCAGCTATGCAATGAGCGCAGTTAGGAAAGGGTCAAGATGATTGAGTTGATTACAGTGTTAGTAAATAAAGAAACGGCACTAGACTTCATAGTCCAAACCGGTGGTGCTGATCATAGTGTTATGGCCCTTCAGCCAGGAAGTGCAATGGGAGGCTGGGGGCTAGCTATCCTGTGCTTTCGCACATTCTTCCTGTTCACCTTCCCTGTCTGTTTACTTTTGAGATTATCCCAACTGCTAGCGGTTCTAATGGTTCTCTCTTTTTATAGGCGAAACGTTCCTCAGCGGCCGGACATTTTGCCTATTCATGTACTGACAAGTGAAAGGCGGGCAGATCAAAGTTCAAATGAGAAACCTAAGGGAAATCCAGATTCTTTAAGAAAAGGAATGTTTGGAAAGTTTAATGGTTTTACTTTGTCTCCTTTAAATGAACAGCCGGAAGAGCAAACTCCGACGCCAGTCGAATCTCCGAAACACAACATCCCTCCACAGAATTCTAGAGTTGCGTTTCTTACTAGTGCTTTCGACAAGACGAACGTTGATAATAGACCCACGGCAGCCACAAATAAACCTTCATTAAGTAGTTCTTCAAGAATATTTGGTGATGATAACGTTGCCGTTGTGGCACCAAGTAGACCAGTGATTAGTAGCCCAGTTTTGAATCATTGTACCAATGGAAAAAATGCTGGAACTCTACCAGTCCGTCCAGCACCGCAAGTGCCGAAAGAGAGAAAAACGGAATCACCGACTAGCCAACCGCTACTTGAAACTGTTAAAGTCGATTCTCGCGTTGAAGTAACTGTAACTAGTGTTAATCCTTCGCCAAGAATAGAGAAAAAGCAAAGGCCTGTTTCATCTCCAACGTCTTTCTTTGTGAAATTACCGAAGGAAGAGGAAAGCAAGTCCGGGGAAAGAGAAAGTAAAATTTTCAATAATCCTTTTTTTCAAAGATTCTTTCGCTCAGACCCTAAACAAGAAAATGAAAGAAGTTTAAAGAATGAAGGAGAAGGAACCCTTAAGAAAAATTTTAAAAAAATCGACCGACAAAGTCTCAGAAACTTGGATATTTCCTCTCCAATCACTCAAGATGTCAACTTATCAGTTAAAGTTGTGCCCGTAAGAGCTGCGCCAGAACCTCCCAAGGACACAGTTGATGGCAACGTCAATCGAGTTCGTTTTAGTAGCAATGTTTGCGAATCTGAAGATGAAAATCCAAGGTCATCTGTTGAAAGAACTAACAGCATGCGTATCTCAAATGTTACAACAAAACCAAAGATTCCAAAATTTGGAAGCATGCGAAAGAGTCAACGACCTGTGTCTATGCCATCAGCGAGGCCTAAATCCCCACCACCAAATCCCCCTGCACCCCCAGTGAGCACAATCCCGCGGAAAGATAATTATTTTATTAAAGAAAGCTCTCCGGAATACTTATATGACGACTGTCTCTCCAAAAAGGATCTAATGAATTCAGAAGACGCTGAAAACTTTTATGAAAACATTGATGAAAAATCTGGGGAATCAAGATTCACTGAAGAAGATAGTTCATCTGCAAGTAGTGGCGATGGACTCTTATCAGAAATTGTTTCTGAATTAAACAGAAAGGATAATGTTTATGCCACTTCTATGAAAAAAACAGGTTGTAGTTCTCCTGAAGCTCTTGAAGGGAAAATTGCTTTCTCTGGTGGAAAGGGGAATCCGGGAAAAGTTGCTAAAGAAAAGGAACCTCCATCTAATTCTTTTAAATCTGCTGTCTCTTCCCCTTCTTCAAAGTCTTCAAATACTGTGAAAACTTCATCGGTAGCTACTGATACGTCTATAACGCCTAGTAAATTTTCTATATCCTCTCCTAGTAGCAATGCGTTAAAATATTCAACAGCAAATAAGCCCCTGTTGAAAACTTCAGAACCTGTGATAACACAGAACTCCAGTTTTATGTCAACAAACCCTAAGCCGTCTTTTTCCGCAGCAACAAACAGAATCAGAGCTAATAGTCCTTCAACAATGACCAGTTTACTCAACAATTATTCAGGCACCAAAACTTTAGCGGTATTATCTACTCCTACCTCACTAAGTGGGAGCACGAACAGCTCACAGCTGCAAAATGCCCAAAACCCAACATTTGGTTTAAATGGAAATTCCCCAGTTGCGTGTAGTTCAGGTAGTCCGAGTACAATTTCTCTGAAAACACCAGTCTGGCCTAAACTCGCATCGATACCGTCTAGCGGGAGTGTCAACACTTCTTTACCTAGCGTTTTGAGAACATCTACACCTTCTGCCACTGATGCTATATCCTCCTTATCTAATTCTGGTGCCCCTTTTAGTTACTTAAATTCCAATCTGAAATTAACAACACCACTAGCAAAACCTATAGCAACAATTACTCCAAACGCTGCCTATTCAACCAGCGTGTTTACGTCAAGACCAAACTTACAAGCCACACCAAGTAAATTGACGACTTCTGTTTCTGCAATATCTACTCCTGCTTCCCTTGCCGCTTCTCTAGTCAAAATATCCCCTCCTTTGCCTTCTGTTGGACCTGTGGCAGAAGTCGTGACCGGCGTTGGCTCGATTAAGGTTGAAAGACCTGATTATACTAGTCAAGTTGACAGCAAACCTCTAACAAGTACGACAGTTACGTTTTCTGTTTCGGCTCCCGTCGTAGCAACTCGTAAAGAAGGCACTGGCATTTTTAAAGTTCAGGCTACTTCTGATAAAGCTAATAAAATATCAAATAGACCTTTACAAGGTCGCCTAACATCCCCTCCGAGAACCACTACAAAAGGTGCAACTCTAAATGCATCTAGGCCTCTTACAACGACTGCCGGGAAAACTGTGACCAAAACGGTCCCTTCAAAGCCTAGTGCAGCTTCAAAGCCTGCGAGCGGTATTAAAAAGCCAGGCTCAAATGTTCAGTCAAAAATTGATACAGGCCTAAGGAAGAACTTGTAAAGGTCGTTGTTAAACTGTGCAGCGAATATATTTTTAATAATTTATACATGCTAAGAAAGGATGGTTTCTATTACTTTTCCAACGTGTTTTATCCATAGGAAGTTCCAAATGTAAGGGGAAAGTTCTGTATTTCAATGGAGTTTTTTTCAGGATCCTTGAAGTGAAACAATTTGGAAATTAATATACGTCAGGAATCTTGCTTTATCCAACCTTTAAAATTCCTATTTGATTTTGCATAGTTCACAGAGTATTTCTGGTGTTACGTTTGCTTTTGTGTAATTAATGGATTTATGAAGATATTGCCTACTGGCGAAAAACTATTTTTTTTTTTCATTTTATTTCGTGGACGGTGCAAAGGAATGACATAGTTAAATTGTTCTTAGACATACTACTATTTAGGCATGACAACTTTGATTTTCTTTTTACATATTACAATTAAAATTATTCCTGACTGAGGCATATTAGGGAGAGATGTGCAAGCAAAAATATCCTTTAATGATAAATCAGTAGTTTTTTTTTCAATTCTGGAGTCACGCTGTACCAAAAAGATACTTGGCAGCATGATTTAAATTCGAAATAGTGAAATTTAAAATTAGAAATTCCTGTCTTAAATCTGGTAAATTAAAAAATGAAACAATTATCTATTGCTTTTTTTCAATTTTAGGTTTATTTTGAAACTTTTTAGGTGGCGTGGGATTCAACTGCCATGCTTAGAACGATTTAGTCACTATATTAGGCTTCATGATGCATACATTCAAAGATATGGAGTCAAAGATCTTACTTTAGACTAATTAAATTTGTCTACCGTATTCAAATGCATTGTCTTGAGTATGCCATAGAATTCAGTTTTCATTCATATTTTTCCATAAAGTTTGTTTTACAAACTTTATTTATAGTTTCACAAACCTTAATGCCAACAAATTTGGATTTTCTAGTATAATTTAAAATATATAACAACCCAGAACATACCCAAAAAACTGCAAGATTTTGCTTGTCTAAGGAATGACTTGATATCCCTTATCCATTGAATTTTGAGCTGATCCAATTTATTCTTTTGTTTGTGAACCAATTTAAGTTATTGCTCCAGTATATGGTTATATTTCTCTGTATATATTCCAATATACCTGTACAGTCATGGTGCTATTTTCCTTTTTTTTTCTTTTTTTCCTTTTTTTTTAACTCTCGCTTTTTTTACAAAGCTAAGAGCGACAAGTATCACGTTTTAAACTTTGTTAAACCGATCGATACATTATAATGCCTCTTCTTTTTTCTTTTTTTTTGTACCATCGGTACTATCTATGGAAAATTAAATTGTAGCTTTGCCTACAATTTAATTATTAAAATCTCATTATTAAAAAGTTATTCTTTTATACACCTGTTTATGATTGGTTTTTCAAACTTTTGTTATCATTATTTTTCTCCTTAAAGAGGCTCCTATATTAGCTATATTATTGCTAAATAGGTGTCGGGGAAGAATCCAATACTTGAAAGGCATTTATTCCAAATAATATCGTGAATAATATGGCTAGTCTAGCTGCTGTGTAGCATGGCTCAACGTATTGATTTGTAAGTCAGTGTGCCCAATATGAGAGGCCGGGTCTTTTCCTTTTTTGTTAATGGTTTTTTAAAGTGAAAAAGATTCTTTTAGTTTATCTTTATCCTTGTTCACATTTGCAAATGCATGTTTACTTTATAGTAGGTAAGAGAACCTGTGGCCGTGAATCGGACCAAACGTGTTTCAGTACCTCTAGCTCCAAGTCTATATGCGGTAACTTATGTACTGTTTACTAAATTGAAGCCACTTCGTTCACTATTCACTGTAATTTTTACTGATTTCTTTTTTCTCGTCTTAATCTTTGACTAAAATAACTGTTACTATGAACAGTTTTGCTGTCCTTTGAAGACGTAAGAAATGTCTCATTTTGGGCGAAATGGTATTTGGCCTTTGAAATGGAATTAAGTTTGACTGATCTCTTCTTGGTCAATCAAAACACATTGGGATTATATCTTTTGAACGATTGGATTTGAAATTACTTGGGTATATGCAAAAATATACTATTTACATGGTCTTAAATCGTGCTCAGTACCTCAGATTTCGCTAGTTTGTTCAATAAGGGTAATGGCAACATCTAAGTTGTCTAACTCTTAACAAGAAAAGTACCCGTAATGTGTTTTGATTTAGAACGGCTGTATTTTGAACGGGTTGAAAAGTAATAATTGACGGCTTCTTACTATTTTACACGGATTCTTAACAGTTTTGTGAAATTTCTTGTTTACAAATTAGAACATCATTTGATTAACTTTTGCCTTTATGCTTTGTATTTTAGAATCCCGTAGTTCGTGTAACCCCTCCCCCTATAAACACATACCCACACAAAAATAACTTACATTACGTCTTGTTCCGAATCTATCTAAATGCTTGGTTAATCCAAAAATTTTGAGAAAGTCAGCATATTTTTCAGAAACCTGCTTGTGAATTTGGCCTTGGGCAAATGAGCTAAACTAGAAATTGTTATCTTGTGACAAAATGAATCCGCAGCTTAAAAGGCAAAATATCAAATCTGAGTTTACAGGACGTTGGAATATGGTAATTTCAGTGGGACTGTCAAAAAAAATTTTTTATTGGAATGGTGATCCTTAGAATTTGTTATGTGGCTCATTGTTGGTAAGTCGGGCCATCGCTGACCGTGAAATATAAACGTTATAATCCTAAGCAGATCGAATGTATTTTACTGCTCTACTATGCGCAGCTACTAGTGTAAAATTAAGGGGATTCGATACCATAAAAAATCAGGCTATCTCGTCCATTATAAACTTTTTAGTTTGTGGGGCCAAACTATTTAGTATTGACTGGGTGGTCTTGCCATGACTTGCAGAGCTGGATAAGCGATCCGAATAAACGGCAGAAGAACTAAATCCGACATCTTCTTTCCCTGAAATGAAAAACCTTGTCAATTCTATTGTTTTGTGCCGGAGATAAATATATTTTGTTTTAGGGAAACTTATATCATTAAGAAGTTTTTTTTTTTTTTTTTCTTTTTTTTTTTTTTTTTTTTAATTATTATCAAACGGAGCAGAATTGTTCCCTCAAATTAAGGGAAGGATTGTCCCTAAAAACGTTCTAGTATACCTGCTATGAAAATTCCAAAAACTACCTCAAAAGAGATGTCATTTGATCAATTTGACACCTCTTTGAATTTTCTCTGGTTCAGCCCGCTTTGATTGAAAAATTTGCCGACACAATTCCGGTGTCTTTTCAACAAAATTTCATAATCAAATCACAAATTCTCAATAGGCTTCAATGATAAGTAGTCCCCTGGGAGAATTCGCCTATGGAACCTTTGTCTTTGAGACAGTCAGTCGACGTCGAGGCTCACAAAATGATGTTTAAGGTATCGAATCTTCTTAAAGTAATTGATTTTAGTTCTAAGTTGCTTCATGTGGAAAATTGTACCTTCGTTTTTTACTCATTGTATTGTTTACGGACGCTTTTTGTAAAATTTGAATCTCCAAGATTTTTTTTCAGCGTTGCAGAAAAATAGCATCCCTTGTTAATGTACTTGTTAAGTTATTCCGTGTGTATTTTGGTTTACATACTTTTTACTGCTCTATGTGATTTTTTGTTTCTATTATTTCATTGTAAGAACAAGAATAAATATATAATAAGTTCGTTCTTCAGAGTTACTTATTTTTAGAGCTGCACGTTTTCCACCTAGGATTTTTGTAATAGGGGTAGCGTGTTGAAAATGAAAAAAAAAAAAACATTTTTAGGCTACCGTTTTTCTGGAGCAGTTCCTTTTGAATTATCTAAGGGGAATAGGAGGCTATTCTCTCATCTTACCCATGTACTTGAACAATGTTGCTAGAGCTTCGGTGTTCTGAGCATTTGATTTTCTTAGCAGCAAGTGATTTGTTTAGAAACCTTAATTTTGGTTCTCCTGTGTAATTATGGAAATGCCATAGTAGCTCTCTCTTATGACTTTAAAGTAGTTTATCTAATTAGAATATGTCATATTGATTTGATATGGGTTGAATAATAAAAACGAATATTGCATTTAATGCCCTCTCTGACTTTTTCACGTAATAAAGAAAGCAAAGAAAATGTCACTAGTTACTAGGTTTTGAAGCATTGGTTTCGGTTCTATTATAATTCAGAGCTAATTTATCACTACTTATTTCTGCTTCCTCTTCTCTTGGAAAGAGAAACTATTATCTAAACAAAACGCAATTTTTGATATCGGCATTTGTGGTTTTCTTGATGAGACATTGACTTTTCATTTAGTATGATATGAAATATATTTTCCCCATGTGGCTTTCGATTCTATTTATTGTAAATCTTTTTGGTTTAAATTCAAAAGGTATGTTTCTTTTTTTTATGTTTCATTGATTTAACTTTGTTTGGCTAGAAGATCCGCTTCTTTTTTTTTGTATCTTCGTAAGAAACAGAATGCATTTGATTATTATATTGACGCATAGTGCATTTAATATTTATATGCCCAGAGGAATCACTAGCCAAAATGATAATTTTGGCTAGTGACCATGCCAATTAGTGAAAGAGGGGAGCTAATTACGTTAATACTAGCTACTCATTTTTCCTGATTTCTCTTCTGCCAGAGATTCCAATTGACATCTTTGCTTCAAAATCATTGGATTTACCGCCTGACATGAAAAATGCTATTAAAATTGCTATTATTTCTTCTTCGGTTACTCTTGTTAGCTTTATTCATATTGTTTGTTTTATTCCGTCTAATGAAAGGTGGAGCAAGCATATAATACTGGATAATGAAAATTTCAAAGGTGGAGCAAGTATTTAGCCTAATACCGGCTAATGAAAGTTGTCGCGAATATCAATTGAAAACGCAAATTATGTGAAAAAAAAACTATCCAAATTAATCGGGTTTAAAAGAACTCTTATCTCTGTTTTGCGATCCCCATATCGGACAAAGATTTCAAGTTTTAATTCCTTATCATTTTAGAGCCGAAGACCGCAGATTGCTAGAAAAAAGTAGTTGTGGTGTTCCGCAGCATAAATATAAAGAGTGTAGGCCATGGATCATAATAGGAGTTCTTACCCTCTTTTGCTTCAAGGACCGCTTCTGAAAACTAGAATGACAGCCATGACTCATTTTAGACATGTGCATAAGGAGGAAGGGGAGTTCCTCCCTGGAAGAGCTGCGGGAACATGTTATATACATTACAAGAGGATTTCCACCAATCACTTGGGGCCATTTCATTTCTGGTTGAGAACCCTCTGGACTAGATATTTCAAGGTGACCTACTGAGTTCCAAGGAATGCTTCCGTAATATTAAGTTTATCTAACAGGTTGCGTTTGTTATGATGGAGCGGAACTTCATTGTCGAATTTTGTCGGATATTCAAACCCAAGTCTGGCCTTAGAATGGATTTAAAGAAAACGAAATTGTTGTAAAATATTCTGCTTGAACTTCTGTAGGTATTGTTCATGCTCTTTAACCTTTAAAAGAGCTGGGTGGAGTATCCCCTACACTTTCCTCATTTTTTCAACTAATTGTTGTTTTTGTCGCTGGTGAGAATTTGGATCAGGTGAGGAATTTTGTCTTTAAGTATAACCTGGATGCTAGTTGCTAATGCGTTAGTGCATTTTGTCTACACACTTGTGTAGTGTCGCAGTGGAGTATTTCTTTCTCTTAATGATCAAGCTCTCCTCTGCCCTGAACCTTGCATCCGTACTTCAATTTTTCGAAAAAAAAAATGCAAAATAATGAGTTGCTTTTGTTTGGGAGCAAGAAAAATAGAAGAAAGTACAGAATTTTGTCAAGAGGTTTCGTTCCGTCTTTTTTACTCCTTTTTCTACTGAACGTAGATATCAGGTTTTTCAAATCCTAGTCTATCCGTACGGATTTGGGGTCTTGAAACCGTTGAAATGTATTTTTGATCTGCTAAATTATGGGTTGTATCTCATAAAATATATTCGAGAAAGTATTCTGGTTATGCCATTGGTCTTGCAGTGTCAAGATTAGGTAAGCCAGATAAGCTTGAAAATAAAATTATCAAAATAATTTTTTTTTTTTTTTTTTTTTTGTACATCTTAGTCCTAGCGCCAAGTGTCTAATCCTAGTGTCAAGACGTAGATAAAATCATACATAATAAGCATTTCTTTCACTTATTGTAGCACTAGGAAGAGGGAGACTGGTGTGTTAAAATTGTGCCTTCTTTGACCCAATATTTCAATGTTTCTGCAATCCCTCACAACGGTTCACAAAGAAGTTCCGACGGGAAATGCTACAACAACCGCTTGGAATAAGCGTAAAACACTGAACCTGAAAACCATGGAGCGACCAAAACAGGCTCCAGGGAAGGAAAAAGCCTTGTTTTAACTGGAGATATGATGGACTTGTCCTGTCCGGTTGTAATGTGTTCGTATAGACTAAGAGTAACTAGTCTCTGCCTGGCAGCCAGGGACGGACTGCCCTGGGTGTCGGTTCCTAGGGGGTGTCGGCTGATAAGGCACTTTTTGATCTGATGAAGTAAAATTTGAATCCTAATTTTCCAGCTCTGGAACGCGAGAGTAGGCGTGACTGTGTTGGCAGAGCGATATGGATAGAAGAGGCGACGGATGTAATGATGGGAAAGCCCTGCCTTGGAAACGTTTGTAGGTGACCTTACTCGTAGGAAATAGTTTTGTGCATTTATTTCAGACTCCTCCAAGGTTTTTAGACAGGAAGAGGTGACCAAACCTGAGAAACTTAAAAAGGTGGCTATAACTTAATGACTAGACCAGTGGAAAGCTCCGTTCTAAGCTTTGAGCGCCAAAAGCAATACGTTTGTGTGGTATTTAGGAACTTTCATATTTAGCAAAACGCATCTTTTGTTGATTTTTGATTTTTCAACTTCAATATTAGTATAGTGCTTCCAATGCCGACACAAATGTAGTAGTACAACTATGCTATCAAGTTTTGACTTTAATGTTTCTATATATTGTGGGGTTGAAGTGGGCCGACGTTTTTTTTATGACTAGAAAGGCGTTTTTTTCTATTTTCATCTTGATTTTTTTTTTTTTTAATTGCCCGAGATATACCAAATTGAAGAAAGCATAGTTTGTTATTTAAAGAAGGGAAGACCTGCAAAGCTCTTAAGAAATATATGTGTTTTGAGGCTACGAACTCGTCTTTTTTGTACTTTCACATTGTGTTCAAAGTTGCAATAGTCGTTTTGCATCTATTTCTGTTTGGTAATAGATTTATAGTCAGGATTATATTATGTGCTCATTGAAGGAGTGAACAATAATTCAAATTTCACAGTACAAACACTATTCAATGGGACAAAAAAGCTCACTATTGTCATGCTTATGGTTCAACATCATAGGAATTATGTTCAGTATAGGTATTTTAAGAGCATTATAAAAATTATTTACTAGACAAGTCTTTTTTACGCACCTACTCAGAAGAGGAAAAAATAGAGGTTGAAAATGACGAAAAAAATTTATTCACATAACTCATATGCTACAAAATATGCTACGGTGCATTTTTCGCCCGCTATATACAAACAGTCTACAAGATGCCTATCCGAACGTGACGATTACCTTGAAGATGTTTTTAGCTATGCCTGAATCTAGGCCCGTGCTAGTTACCCTGAAAGAGAGCGGGAAAGAAATAGCTTAGGGCGCATCGAGTGTCTAAAGTGAAATAACCAAACCATTTTCTTAACTATAGGAAACACTTTCAAAATGTGGCGACACTTCCTCGACTGAGACCGCTGTTGCATTATTCCGTAGGAGGTTGCATAGCGTACGATTGTGTTGCCTTCTTTTTTTAACCCCTTTTATTTGTCCAGTATTTTCATTATTATAAATGAATTTTTAAATAAACTGTTGCCTTCTAATTAACTAAACTATTTTTAGTTAGCCTGAATCATTAGTCTTTGTCAAATGTTAATCTTAAAATTAAACTATAAATCATCAGCACATTTTGAAGATTAAAAAAAATTAAAAAAGGTTATTAAACAAATACGTAATAGTAAAAAAATTACGTATCATAATTAAATTCATTTATATCTAGTGCAAATATCAAACTTCGGGGGAGAGGCGTGCCCTAAGAGCCATCCCCTGGATCATCCGTCCCAGATAACAACAATGATACACTTCTAAAGGCTCCGGGGCCTGTAATGACACGTCAAACATTGAATTAAACTTGGCTTTTAAACATCGAAATTCTTTCGGCTCCGATGTTTTATTATTGATTTTTTTTTCCAGAGGCACTTCCTATGGAAGGAGTCGTCGTATAAACTTCGGAAGGGGCTCATTCGATTGTAAATCGGAAGTTCTAGTGCCCTTTATAAGATTCAAAGTGATCGGAGGGCAACTAGACCCCCCACGCCCTTTTTTCCCAAATGCATCCGATAAAAATTTTGGGATAGCCATTTTGTTAAAAATAGTTCAAAGATCATATAACAAAATTACCGGCGTCGACACAACCCTCCAGGGTCCGGGGACTGGCGTTGTAAGTTATGCCCTGGCGCATATATGGTTCTTATAAAAGGGATGCTCGTATAAACTTCAGAGAGGGCTCATTTGATTGGAAATTGATAGTTATAGTTCACTTTATAAGATTCAAAAGAGATCGGAAGGCAACTAGGCCCCCCACGCCCTTTTTTCCTCAAACCCATCCGATAAGAACTTTGAGATTGCCATTTTGTTAAAAATAGTTCAAAAATCATATGACAAAAACTCCGATGTCGACACAACCCCCCAGGGCTCGGGGGAAGGCTAAGTTATGCCCTGGGGGCATATATGGTCCTCGTGGAAGGGATGCATGTATGAACGTCAGAGGTGGGTCATCTGCTTGGAAAATGACAGATTTAGTTCAGTTTTTGAGAGTCCAAAGAGATTGGAGGGCAACTAGACCCCCCCCCCACCAAACGCCCCCTTTTCTCCAAATGCATTCGATAAAAAATTTTGAGATAGCCATTTTGTTAAAAACTGTTCAAAAGTCAGAAAACAAAAACTCAGGTGTCGACTCAACCCCCCAGGCCCGGGGGAAGGCGTTGTAAGCTATGTCCTGGGGGCATATATGGTTTTTATGAAAGGAATACTCGTATAAACTACAGAGAGGGCTCATTCGATTGGAAGTTGAAAGTTCTAGTTCACTTTTTAAGAGTCAAAAGATATCCGAGGGTAACTAGCCCCCTCCTAGCCCCCCCCCCCCTAGCTCTTCTTTCCCCAAACCCATCCGATAAAAGTTTTGAAATAAAAATTATATTAAAAATAGTTCAAAGGTCAAATAAGAAAAATTCTGGTATAGATATACCCCTCAGGGCCCAGGGGCAGGCGTTTTAAGTTATGCCCTGGGGGCATTTATGGTTATTATAGAAGGGATGCTTGTATAAACTTCATAGAGGGCTCATTTTCTTGGAAATTGAAAGTTCTATTTCACTTTTTAAGAGTTAAAAGAAATCGGAGGGCAACCAGCCCCCCCCCCACGCACTTATTTCCCCAAACCCATTCGATAAAATTTTGAGATAGCTATTTTTTTTTTAAAATTGTTCAAAAATTAGATAAGAAAAACTCCGGTGTCGACGCAACCCCATAGGGCCCGGGACAGGCGTTCTAAGTTATGCTCTGGGGGCATATATAGTTCTTGCAAATTTTGAGGTAGCTATTTAAAAAAAAAAAGTTCAAACATCAGTTAACAAAAACTCGGCGGTTGACACAACCCCCTAGACCCCGGGGCAAGCGTTTTAAGTTATGCTCCGGAGGCATCTAAGGTTTTTAGGTAGTCGTATAAACTTTAAAGGTGGCTCTCTTGATTAGAAATTGGAAGTTCTAGTTCACTTTTAAGAGTCAAAAGAGATCCAAGCCAAACTAGCCCCCCCCCCAGCCTTTTTTTCCTCATATCCATCCGATACAAATATTGAGATAACCATTTCTTAAAAATAAGTCAAACATCAGATAACAAAAACTTCGGGGTTGACACAACCTCCAGAGCCCGGTGTTTTAAGTTATGCCCCGGAGGCGTACATGGTTTTTTTTTCAAGGGATGGTCATATAAACTTCGAAGGTGGCTCATTTGATTGGAAATTGAAAGTTCTAGTTACTTTTTTATGAGTCAAAACGGAGGGCATCTTCCCTCCCTGACACAAACACCCTCTTTCCCCCAAATAGATCAAATAAAAATTTTGAGATACCGAGTTTGTTTGAAATAGTCCAACGATAAGACAACAGAAACTTCTTTGTCAACATACCCCCCTCCCCCGGAGGAAAAGTTGTAACTTATGCCACGGGGGCATATAAGGTTTTTGTGGAAGAGGTGGTCGTTTAAACTTTGGAGGGGAGTAAAATGATTAGAAATTGAAATTTCTAATTCATCTTTTAAGAGTTAAAAGTGATCCGATGGCAACTAGCCCCCCCTCCCTCCCTCCCAACCTTCTTTTCCTCAAATGCGTCCAATCAAAGATTTTATATATCCATTTGTTCAAATAGACCAGAGACAATATAAAAAAAACTCCAGGGATAAAACAGCCCCTCCCCCCAGCCCCGGGAAAATGGCTCTGAGTTACGGAACTTAATTAATGTTACTTTGATACTTGGATTTTAAATAAATAAAATAAATAATATATAACATATTATAATAAATAAATATTAAAATAAATAACAGAGTAAAACTAAAAACGAGCAGAAATTAATATGAGTAGGGTTCTAAACTTCATGCTTTCTAAAAGCCAGAATATGATTTGTACTTTACTGAAACAAATGTGCATTGTCAGTTTAATATAAATATGCTGATATCTAATCCTTAAAACCGTAATTAATTTTTGATTTCTTAAAGTTATAAAAGTGAAAACATTTAAAAGAATTTTTTTCAGTAAAGTACAAATCATATTCTGGCTTTTAGAAAGCATGAGGTTTAGAACCCTACTCATATTAAGTTCTGTTAGTTTTTAGTTTGACTATTATGTATTTTAATTTCTGTTTGTTTTGGGTGTCATTTATTCATTGATACATTTGTGGTAGTTGTATATTTGGTAGATTATTTGATTCTATTTTTGGTTTAATGGAGTTCTTATTTTTTTTGAAAAATTTATTTTGTGCAAAAAGTTTTATTTTAATTAATTTATGTTCGTTTTATATTGACATAGTCTTTTTCAGGGAAAAAGACTGAGCCTCTTCTGAAGTTAAACAACCATCCCTTCCATAGAAACCTTAAATACCTCCTGGGTATAGCTTACAACCCTTGTCCCTCATCTCTGGGGGTTTGTTTCAACCCCAAAAGCCTTGGTTTATGATATTTAGACTATTTTGAATAGAATGGCTATCTCAAAATTTCTTTTAGAAGCATTTTGGGACAATACGACGTGTGTGTGGAGGGGGGGGGTAGCTGCCCTTTGATCACTTTGACTCTTAAAAAGAGCACTAGAGCGTCTGATTACCGATCCAATGAGGCCCCTACGAAGTTTATATGACCACGCTTTCTAACCTTGTATGTTCCCAGGGCATAACTTACAACCCTTGCCCTGAGGAATGGGAGGGGGGATTTTCTATCCTCAAAGACATAATTTCCAGATCTTTCTGAAACGCTGAACAAAATGGCTATCTCAAAATATTTATTGGAAGTGTTTGGAGAATTGATGGGTGTGGGGGGGGCATTTGGCCTCTGATCCCTTTCGACTCTCAATTTTCAATCGAATAGGCCCTTTTTGAAGCTTCTACGATAAAAACCTTATATGCCCCAAGGGCATAACTTATGACCCTCGTCCTGAGGGCTATGGGGGGAGGGTTGTCATCCTCAAATGTATAATTTCCAGACCTTTCAACTACGTTGAACAAAATGGCCATATCAAAATATTTATCGGAAATGTTTGGAGAAATGATGGGCGTGGGGGGGTGTTATCTCCCTCCCATTACTTTCGACTATTAAAAAAGGTAATAGCTGTCTCAATTTCAAATCGAATGATCCCTTTCTGAAGTTTTTATGACAATACTTTCTATAAAAACATTATATATCCCCAGGGCATAACTTACAACTTTAGACCTGAGGGCTGTGTGAAATTATGGGCGTGGGGGGGCACTCTCCCTCCGATAGTTTTGACTATTAATAAGAGCACTAGCCCTCTCAATTCCCAATTGAATGAGCCCTTTTTGAAGCTACGACGATAATAGTCTCTATAAAAACCTTATATACCCCTAGGGTATAACATACAACCCTTGCTCAGTGGGCTTTAGGAGGTTTGTCATCCTCAAAGCCATAATTTCTGGAACTTTCAACTACGTTGAACAAAATGGTTCTCTCAAAATTTTGATTGAACGTGCTCGGGGAATGGTGGGCGTGAGAGGGGGGTCAGTTGCCCTCCAATCACTTTCGAATATTAAAAAGAGCACTAGCCCATTCAATTTCTGATCGAATGAGCCCTTTTTGAGTTTCTATGACAACGCTTTCTATAAAAACCTTATATGCCCACAGGGCTTAACTTATAACCGTTGCTCTGAGGGTTGGGGGGGGGGGTGTCCTCCTCAAAGACCTAATTTCCAGAACTATAAACTTCGTTGAACAAAATGGCTATGTCAAAATGTTGATTGAATGTGTTTGGGGAAATGATGGGCATGAGAGGTGGATTAGTTGCCCTTCAATCACTTTCGACTATTAAAAAGAGCACTAGCCCTCTCAATTTTCCATCGACTGAGCCTTTTTCAAGTTTCTACAACAACGCTTTCTATTAAAACCTTATATGCCCCCAGGGCGTAACTTACAACCCTTACCCTGAGGGCTGTGGGGGGGTTTCATCCTCAAAGACATATTTTCTAGAGCTTTCAACTACGTTGAAAAAAATGGCTATCTCAAAATTTTGATTGGATGTGTTTGGGGGACTAGTGGGCGTGAGAGGGGGGGGGGGTTAGCTGCCCTCCAATCACTTTCTACTATTAAAAAGGGCACTAGTCCTTTTAATTTCCAATCGAGTAAATGCTTTTGGAACTTTCTACGACAACCCTTTCTATAAAAACCTTATATGCCCCAGGGCCTAAATTACATCCCTTACCCTGAGGGCTTTGGGGGGGGGGTGTCATCCTCAAAGACCTAATTTACAGAACTTTTAAATAAGTTGAATAAAATAGCTATCACAAAATTTTGATTTGATTTGTTTGGGGAAATGGTGGGTGTCATAGTGGGGTTAGTTTCCCTCAAATCACTTTCGCCTATTAAAAAGGGCACTAGCCCTTCCAATTTCCAATTGAATTTTCCCTTTTTAAAGTTTCTACGAAAACGCTTTCTATAAAAACCTTATATGCCCCATGGGCATAAATTAAAACCCTTGCCCTGAGGTGTGTCTGTGTGTGGGGGGAGGGGGGGGGGGTGGGGTTGTCATCTTCAAAGACAATTTCCAAACTTTTAACTACGTTGAAGAAAATGGCTATCTCAAAATTTTTATTGGATGTGTTTGAGGAAATGGTGACGTGAGAGGTGGGTTAGTTTCCCTCCAATCTCTTTCGATTATTAAAAAGGGCACTAGCCCATTCAATTTCCAATCAAATGAGCCCTTTTTGAACTTTCTATGACAACCCTTTCTATAAAAACCTTATATGACCCCAGGGCATAATTTACAACCCTTACCCTGAGGGCTGTGGAAGGGGGAGGTTTCATCCTCAAAGAGCTAATTTCCAGAATTTTTTAATATGTTGAACAAAATGGTTGCTCTCTCAATTTCCAATCGACTGAGCCCTTTCTGAAGTTTTTGCGACAATGCTTTCTATAAAAACATTACATATCTCCAGGACATAACTTACAACCTTTGCCCTGAGGGCTATGGGGGAGGGTTGTTTATCATGCTCAAAAACATAATTTTTGGGCCCCACAACTACGTTCAACAAAACCGCTATATCAAAAGGTTGATCGGAAGTGTTTAGGGAAATGATGGACGTGGGGTGGGGTTTTCGCCCTCCATTACTTTCGACTATTAAAGAGGGCACTAGACCTGTCAATTTCCAATTGAATGAACTCTTTTTGACCTTTTTACGACAGCCCTTTCTATAAAAACCTTATAGCCCCCCAGGGTATACAACCCTTACCCTGAAGGCCGTTGGTGGTTGTGATCCTCAAAGATCTAATTTCCAGAACTTTCAATAACGTTGAACAAAATGGCTGTCTAAAGATTTTGATTGGATGTGTGGTAAACTGGTGGGTGTCAGAGGGGGGTTAGTTGCCCTCCAATCACTTTCGACTATTAAAAAGGGCACTGGGCCTTTCAACTTTCAATCGAATGAGTCCTTTTTGAAGTTTCTATGACAAAGCTTTCTATAAAAATCTTGCATGGCCCCAGGGCATAAATTATAACCCTTTCCCTGAGGTTTTTTTTTTTTGGGGGGGGGGGGTGTCATCCTCAAAGACATAATTTTCAGAACTTTCAGCTGCGTTGAACAAAATGGCTATCTCAAAATTTTGATTGGATGTGTTTGAGGAAATGGTGGGCGTGAGAGGGGGGCCTGTTCCCCTCAAATCACTTTTGGCTATTAAAACGAGCACTAGCCCTTTCAAGTTTCAATCAATTGAGCCCTTTTTGAAGTTTCTTCGACAACACTTTCTATAAGAACCTTATATGTCCCCAGGGCATAACTTACAATCCTTGCCCTGACGGCTGTGGTGGGTTGTCATCCTCAAAGACCTAATTTCTAGATCTTTCAAATATGTTAAAAAAAATGGATATCTAAAAATTTTCCATAGATGTGTTTGGGGAAATAGTGGGCGTGTTGCCCTCCAATCGATTGGAGGCTAGTTGCCCTCCAATCACTTTCTATTATTAAAAAGGGCACTAGCCCTTTCAATTTCCAATCAAATGAACCTTTTTTGAAATTTCTGTGACAACCCTTTCTTTAAAAATCTTATATGCCTCCAGGGCATAAATTACAACCCATACCCTGAGGGCTGTGGACGGGGGGGGGGGGGTCATCCTCAAAGAACTTATTTCCAGAACTTACAACTACGTTGAAAAAAATGGCTATCTCAAAATTCTGATTGGATATGTTTGGGGAAATGGTTGGCGTGAGAAGGGGGTTAGTTACCCTCAATTAACTTTTGACTATTAAAAATGGCACTAGCCCTTTTAATTTCCAATCGAATGAACCCTTTTTGAACTTTCTACAACAACCGTTTCTATAAAAACCTTAAATGCCACCAGGGCATAACTTACAACCCTTACCCTGAGGGCTGTGGGTGGTTGTCATCCTGAAAGACCTATTTTCCAGAACTTTCAATAACGTTGAACAAAATGGTTATCTCAAAATTTTGATTGGAAGTATTTTGGGAAATGGTGGGTGTTATAGGAGGGTTAGTTGCCCTCCAATCACTTTCGACTATTAAAAAGTGCACTCCACTTTCTATAAAAAAACTTGTATGTCCCCAGGGAATAAATTATAACCCATGCCCTGAGAGGTGTGGTGAAGGGGAGGAGTTTTGTCATCCTCAAAAACATAATTTCCAGAACTTTCAACTACGTTGAACAAAATGGCGATCTCAAACTTTTGATTGGATGCGTTTGAGAAAATGGTGGCAGTGAGAGGGGGGTTAGTTGCCCTCCAATCACTTTTGACTATTAAAAAGGACATTAGCCCTTTCACGTTTCGTCTTTTTGAAGTTTCTACGACAGTACTTTCTATAAAAACCTTATATGTCCCCAGGGCATAACTTGCAATCCTTACAATGAGGATTCTGGGGGGTTGTCATCCTCAAAGACCTAATTTATAGAACTTTCAACTACGTTAAAAAAATGCACATCTAAAAATTTTGATTGGATGTTTTTGGGAACATGGTGGGCGTGAGAGGGGTGTTAGTTGCCCTTCATTCACTTTTGACTATTAAAAAGGGCACTAGCCCTTTCAATTTCCAATTGAATGAGCCCTTTTGAAGTTTTTATGACAACGGCTTCTACTAAAATTTCGTAGCCCCCCCCCCCGGGCATAAATTACAACCCTTACCCTGAGGGGTGTGGGGGTTTGTCATCGTCAAAGGCATAATTCCAGAATATTCAACTACGTTGAACAAAAGGGCTATCTCAAAATTTTGATTGGACGTGTTTGATGAAATGGTGGGTCTTAGAGGGGGGTTAGTTGCCCTTCAATCACTTTCAACTATTAAAAATCACACTAGCCATTTCAATTTCTAATCTAACCAGCCCTTTCGGAAGTTTCTACGACAGCGCTTTCTATTAAAACCTTACATGCCCCCAGTGCATAAATTAAAACCCTTGCCCTGAGGGGTGTGGGGGTTTGTCATCCTCAAAGACATAATTTCCAGAACATTCAGTTACGTTGAAAAAAAATTGCTATCTCAAAATTTTGATTGGATGTGTTTGGGCAAATGGTAGGCGTGAGAGGGAGGTTAGTTGCCCTCTAATCACTTTCCACTATTAAAAAGCGCACTAGCCCTTTAAATTTCCAATTGAATGAGCCCCTTTTGAAGTTTCTACGACAACACTTTCTATAAAAAAAACTTGTATGCCCCCAGGGAATAAATTATAACCCTTGCCCTGAGAGGTGTGGTGAGGGGGAGGAGTTTTGTCATCCTCAAAAACATAATTTCCAGAACTTTCAACTACGTTGAACAAAATGACAATCTCAAACTTTTGATTGGATGTGATTGAGAAAATGGTGGCAGTGAGAGGGGGGTTAGTTGCCCTCCAATCACTTTTGACTATTAAAAAGGACATTAGCCCTTTCACGTTTCGTCTTTTAGAAGTTTCTACGACAGTACTTTCTATAAAAACCTTATATGTCCCCAGGGCATAACTTACAATCCTTACAATGAGGGCTCTGGGGGGTTGTCATCCTCAAAGACCTAATTTATAGAACTTTCAACTACGTTAAAAAAATGCACATCTAAAAATTTTGATTGGATGTTTTTGGGAAAATGGTGGGCGTTAGAGGGGTGTTAGTTGCCCTTCATTCACTTTTGACTATTAAAAAGGTCCCTAGCCCTTTCAATTTCCAATTGAATGAGCCCTTTTGAAGTTTTTATGACAACGGCTTCTACTAAAATTTTGTTGCCCCCCCCCCCGGGCATAAATTACAAACCTTACCCTGAGGGGGGGGGGGGGTTGTCATCGTCAAAGGCATAATTCCAGAATATTCAACTACGTTGAACAAAAGGGCTATCTCAAAATTTTGATTGGACGTGTTTGATGAAATGGTGGGTCTTAGAGGGGGGTTAGTTGCCCTTCAATCACTTTCAACTATTAAAAATCGCACTAGCCATTTCAATTTCTAATCTAACCAGCCCTTTCTGAAGTTTCTACGACAGCGCTTTCTATTAAAACCTTACATGCCCCCAGTGCATAAATTACAACCCTTGCCCTGAGGGGTGCGGGGGTTTGTCATCCTCAAAGACATAATTTCCAGAACATTCAGTTACGTTGAAAAAAAATTGCTATCTCAAAATTTTGATTGGACGTGTTTGGGGAAATGGTGGTCGTGAGAGGGGGGTTAGTTGCCCCCAATCACTTTCGACTATTAAAAAGCGCACTAGCCCTTTCAAGTTTCATTTGAATGAGCCCTTTTTGAAGTTTCTACGATAACGCCATTTATAAAAACCTTATGTGCCCCCAGGGCATCAATTAAAACCCTTGCCCTGAGGGGTGTGGGGGTTTGTCATCCTCAAAGACATAATGCCTGGACGTTTCAACTACTTTGAAAAAAATGGCTATCTCAAAATTTTTATTGGATGTATTTGTGGAAATTGTGGGCGTGAGAGGGGGGTTACTTGCCCTCCAATCACTTTTGACTATTATAAGGGGCACTATCCCTTTCAATTTCCAATCAAATGAGCTCTTTTTGAAGTTTCTCGACAACACTTTCCATAAAAACCTTAAATGCCCCCAGGGCATAACTTACAACCCTGAGGCTGTGGGGGGGGGGGTTCATCCTCGAAGACCTAGTTTCTAGAACTTCGCAACTACATTGAAAAAAATGTTTACCTAAAAATTTTGATTAGATGTGTTTGGTAAAGGGTGGGCGTGAGAGAGGGGTTAGTTGCCCTCCAATCACTTTCTATTATTAAAAGGGCACTAGACCTTTCAATTTCAAATCAAATGAGCCGTTTTTAAACTTTCCACGCCAAAATTTTCTAAAAAAACCATATATGCCCCTAGGGCATAACTTACAACCCCTACTCTGAGGGCTGTGGGGGGGTGTCATCCTCAAATAACCAATTTCCAGAACTTCCAACTACGTTGAACAAAATGGCTATCTTAAAATTTTGATTGGATGTGTTGGAAATGGTGGGCGTAAGAGGGGGGTTAAATGCCCTCCATTCACTTTTGACTAGTAAAATGAGCACTAGTCCTTTCAATTTCCAATTGAATGAGCCCTTTTTGAAGATTATACGACATCGCTTTCTATAAAACCTTATATTCCCCCAGGGCATAACTTACAACCCTTGCCCTGAGGGCTCTGACGGGGGTATCTTCCTCAAAGACCTAATTTCCAAAACTGTCAACTATGTTGAACAAAATGGCTATCTCAAAATTTCGATTGCATATGTTTTGGGAAATGGTGGTCGTGAGAGGGGAGTTAGTTGCCCTTAAATCATTGTCGACTGTTAAAAAGGGCATTAGCCCTTTGAACTTCCAATTGAATGAGCCCTTTTTCAAGCTTCTACGACAAAGCTTTCAGTAAAAACCTTATATGTCCCCTGGGCATAACTTACAACTCTTGCCCTGAGGGCTGTGGAGGGAGTGACCTCCGCAAGGACATAATTTCCATATCTTTCAACTAATTTGAACAAAATGGGTTTCTCAAAATTTTGATTGGACGTGTTTAGGGAAATGGTGGGCGTGGAAGGGGTGTTAGTTGCCTTCCAATCACTTTCGACTATCAAAAAGGGCACAAGCCCTTCTAATTTCCAATCGAATGAGTCCTTTTCGAAGTTTCTACGACAGCTCCTTCGATAGTGCCCTGGTCTAAAGAAATCAAAAAATAATAAATAATACATTGTGCCAACATCGCTCTTTACTTGGGCAGCGCTCTTTCGTTATTGCGCTGCCTATTATAATAAATGGGAGAACAGAATTCAAACATAAGTGAGAATTGGATTAAGCATTGGATTTTAGACTCCGGTCGTTGTAAGGAAGAAGAGGTTATGCACTTCCAATGAAAGGGGTCTTTAATACAAAAAAGAGTTTTGCTACTGCCCGTTTTCCTAACTTTAAAAGTATCATTATCTCACTTAAGCCGCGTTTTCAGGCTCAGCGGGTTCGAACACGGGTTGTTCTCGTCTAGTTTCAAGTTTCTAGTTTTTCGTCTAGTTTTGTCTAGTTTCAGCGGGTTCGAAGCTTCAATCCCGTATTTGATGCACTAGAAGCACTGATGCACAACGCTTGATGCACGAGACGCGAACAACCCGTTTTTAAAGACGGGTTGTTCACGGATCAGCGGGTTGGAACACGGGTTGTTCTCGTCTAGTGCATTAAGTGTTGTGCATCGGTGCATCTACTGTATCAAACACGGGGTGGAAGCTTCGAACCCGCTGAAACTAGACAAAACTAGATGAAAAACTTGAAACTAGACGAGAACAATCCGTGTTCGAACCCGCTGAGCCTGAAAACGCGGTTTTAAATAACCAATTCTCTTACTTAGAATTATCATTCTCTTACCTAAGTGGCTACAAAGCTCTGCAAAATTAGTTTAGCTTTGTTTTTATTATAATAATTGGAAGAACAGAATTCGGACAGAAGTGAGAATTGCATTAAAGATTTGTTGTTGACCGTGGTCATTTTCAGGGAGTAGAGGTTATATACTTCTACTGAATCGTGTCTTCACTACAAACAAGAGTATGATTACTTCCCGTTTCTCTGACGGTAAAAGTATAAGACCTACTGCATATTTGACGCTTTACTAAAAGGAATTATGTTACAAATATTTTCTTTTATTCCTATTACAACATTGAAAACAAAATAAAAATTGCAGTGAAACCAGACCAGGATTTACCAATAGGCCCACTAGGCCCTTCTGCTTTCAGTATTCATAAAGTTTTCGAGATTTCCCCGAAAATATTGCAAAAACGGAGCGGCAAAAACGCTTGAGCCTAGAAGCGTCAAAGCTTTGAATCCGGCCTGGGTGAAACAATTCTTGAGCTGGTGAGCTTTCAGCAATTATAATATCATGATATATCCAATATTCAGTCTAATTTATTTGTTCTTGCCAAAACTATTAATTTATTTTTGAATAAAAGATGTTTTGAAATAGGGAATTTTGAAAAACTTGAAACTCTGGCAATCAAAAACGAATAGAAATGAATTTAAATAAAAAACTCCAAAAAAGAAGTTTTCTAAAGAAAAGTAAAGGCCATATTAAACTTAAGATCAGAAGAAATAGAAACCTATAATAACTCACTCAGATCAACCAGAAATTACTATTAAAGAATAACTAAAACATCAAACATTCAGTTTGATTTTATTTGCACTATTCAAGACTGATCAAGACACATAGTTTTCAGTAAAGCGCCAATGACGCATATGGTTTTACACTTTTGCAGCGAAAAAAGGAGGCAAAGCCCAAACTTCTTTGTAGAGATTTTTGTTCGTTTCAAGCTGGATTTGCATATTCAATTTAAGTTTCACTTGTTTTAAGATCTATCTATTCATTTATATTAGTATTAGTAATTTTAATTTGTTTGTTTGTTTGCTATGATTGTTTATTTAATTTCTGTTCGTCTTGGGTTTCATTCATTCTTTAATAGTAACTTCTGATTGTTTTGAGTTTCAGTTATTGTAGGTTTCTATTTTTTCTGATCTTAATTTTAATATGACCTTCAATTTTCTTTAGAAAACTTCTTTTTCCGAATTTTGTTTTTAATTAATTCATAATGAATAGCACATACAATAATACGCTATACCAATCTTCTCAAGGGCTCCTTGGCCCTTACAGACACAATAAACGTTGAATTAAGCATGGTCATTAAACAATGAAAATTTATTGACAATATCTGTTCATAATGAAATTCACGTACGCTATTCTTATATCCCCCTAAGGCTCCATGATTAGTAAGAACATACTGAAATTTGTACGAAATTTACCCATTAAACATTGGATTGTTTACCTTGTAACAGCGCAATGGAAAGATCCACGCTTCTCATCCCGGAAACCGCGGTTCTATCCTTTTGTTGCAGGAAGCTCTTTCAGCAAGTTAAAATACTAATATTTTTCTTTCGTCTTGTGTTTTTTTATCGACATAATTTCTTTGAAGCCTAAAAAGGTAGATTTTGGTTGTGAAACAACCACCATTTAAGCTTCAGAACTCTGAAGAACAAAGTCGGATCCAGGATTTTTTTTCGGGTGGGGTTTTACTAATTTTTTACTTTTTTCGGGGGGGGGGAGGTTTACTAATTTTTTACTCAGTTTTCGGCTAATGATACTGATTTTTACCTAGGTTTTACTAATTTTCGACTTATTTTCGACTCGGTCAAAAATTTCCAGGGGGGGGGGGTTCAAGCTGGGTAACCCCCCACCCCTGGATACGGCCTTGCTGAAGAAATATTGGAAGTCAGTTAATCACTGTATCTATTTCTCGATAACTTGTATCTATACATCCTTAGAAAATTAACGATAACGAAAAAAAATCGTGTAACATTTATTTCAGATAAAAACTCGGTTTTAAAGATCAATCAATTCTGATATTACCAGTACTATTCAGGAGCAGATACTGAATTAATGCTAGGAGGGGGATACTGAAAAAATATGGCCCCCGTCGGTATTTTTAAACTCTCTTACCTTGCAATCAGTATTATTTTTACCTTTTGGTGGGACATGTGCCCCGAGAAGTACCCCTGGTACTACTACAGTCATTTTAAAGATGATTTTAATACTTACGTAGGGACAAGGTAGAAATACTAAGTAATGTTATTGTTTACTGTTTTTCCAATGCACTAATGGTTTATCTGCAAAGTAGTAGTAATAGTACGCAAATTTTGCCTTTTTGTCATTTCAACATCTCCACACAAAAAGCCCAGTAAGTTTCAATTTAATAATCCAAACCCCTAAGATATTTCTGATATGCCCTTTTGACAACCAGCGTGAACGCAATGTGTTTTCATTTAATTTTCGAAAAGGGGGGGAAACACCCCTCTAAAGTAAAAAAAAAATCTTAATAAAAATCACACCATCAAATTAAGCATATCAGAGAACTCCTCTATAGAGGTTCCAAGCTCCTATTTGCAAAAATATGGAGCGTTGTATTTTTTGCCAGAACAAAGATCACGGCCAGAACAAAGATGCGTGTTTATTTGTTTGTTTTTTTTTTGTTTTTTTTTCCCGGTGGGGTGATTATATCGAACCAATGGTCCTCAAATATTGCGAGAGTATTTCAACGGAAATTAATAGTTTAAGTGCCCTTTTTAAGTGATCAAAAAGAGGGCAACTAGCCTCTCTCCCACGCCCCTTATCCCAAAAGTCGTCTGATTAGAATTTTGAGACAGCCATTTTATTCAGTATAGTAGAAAGGTACAATAACTATGTGTTTGGAGATGAGATTATCCCCCAGAACCACCGGAGGAAGGGCAGCAAGCTATAGAATTTGCCCATTGTTTATATATAGCATTTGTTATAGAAAAGTATACCGACATTTTTTAGGAGGGGGGGATTTTCTGGGGATGGATTTTCTACACGGGGGAATTTACCAGAATTCATATAAGAAACTCTTCCTATTTGTTTTGCCTTCTCATTGGCGACCCCATTTTACATGTTGAAATGCTTTGGGGGAATTGTCCAGGGGAAATTTTTATCAAAGTTGGAATTTTCTGGGGGCTTTTTACGTGGTGGGAGGATTCCCACGGGAGAAAATTTACACAGGGGAATTATCACCAAGAGAATTAGACCATGGGGAAATTTTCTGGGGGATAAATGTTCCATTGGGAGGGGGATTTCTGGGAAATATTTTCCACACAGGAGAGATTTCTGCATGACCTTAAAAAGGGATCAGAAATTAAATAAAAACAAGAGTTTCTTCAAAGGAAAGTACGCGAAGATTATTTTTCTGGCGGAATCGTAAGCAAGAAATTTTCTGGGGGGAATTCGCAGCGATGGAATTTTCCGGGGGTAATTTCCCAGAAGAAGAATTTTATATAGAGGATTTTTTGTGGGGAGAATTTCTACGGAGGGGGGACGTATTCCCTGGGTTTATTTGAAAAAAGATCAGAAACTAAATTAAAAACAAAGTTTTTTTTCTACTAAAAGTAGGGATTTTAGCATATCTCTCAGTGTGCATAAGAACCGAAGTTTCTAATTTCTTCTGTCGGTTGCAATCAACCTTGTGTTTTTTTATATTGTGCTTGTGCTTTAATGATATTACTGCTAACTACTGCTACTAGAACTCACTGTAGCACCAAACTGCCTGAGGCCAATACATCTACACACGTTCCTCCATCCCAGTCTATTTAAAGCCTCTCTATTTACACCCTCGCAAGAAGTTTCTGTTTCCCTTTTATCGTTGCTTGCGACATCCTCCCACCCCATTCGGGGATTACCTGCTTCTTGATTGGTCCTAGAAGGTTGGCCGGGAAGGACATATTATTAGAAATTTTGTAAGGTTCTGTACACTGGAGACAGTACATGTTATAGTCGAGAATCACTTAGAATACGTATTTTAGGCATGTATTAGATTTTTTTTTTTTGCTATTGCACTCTCTCGGTCTGCTTCCGTTTACAAACAAACTCTTCAACTTCGTCTCGTTCAATTTTCTTGTTCTCCATGTGCTGGTGAGATACAAAACCCTCAAACGTGTTAGTGTTTTCGAATATCAATTCTTCTAATGAAGATCAATTCTTATATAAGTTTACCTTTATCAACAGCAGTTATCATTATTCAAATTTTGTAAAGTGCATTTTCTAGAAACCTATCTTTGCATTTGGTAAAATTTCTAGGATCAAACAATGCCATGTCAAAGTACAAGCATTTTTGTTTTACAAATTGATCTTCCAGCGTTTGTATAATTGTTTCTACAATGTAATTAAATACATTGACGCTAAACACATCTTCGAGAGATGATCGAATTTGCTATTCATCGTATTCTTCGACTGCCATCATTTTACTTTCCTTACTAGTTTTTTCCTAAAACCCATTTCAGTGGGCATATCCTTAATTGTGTATTTTTCAGATTATGATTTAATTTTTTCTATCAATATCACGACAAATGTTTTAGTTGCAGCCAATGTCTCTTTGAATTTGATTCGCAGAGATTTCAATATTAAAACAGATGATTTTAAAAACTTTCATGCTTAAAAGCAGTCTAAATTTGCAGCTTTGAGGAAATAATTCTAAGTGAAAAAAGGCGCTGTAATTTTAAAGGTCTGAAGAAAAATCATAGCGGTAATAATTGTTTCAAAACTTAAGAATTTGAGAAGAATTCCCGAAGCGTTGTTTTTAACTTTGCTCTTGAATTCATTTAAGATGGAAACCTTATATAATGCTACCATCAGCTCATAAAAATGTTGGTTGCTGGCCGAGACTGATCAATCCGTGACTGAGAGGTCCAGTTGTCAATTCTTCCAAAGATTTTTACAATGGCAACGCTTCGGCTGCTCCAACATGTAGTTCCATTTGCTCCTTGCTTGTAAACTGGGTTTTCTCCAATATAGTTCTAAGGCATTTTCAACGATTCCTTCAAAAGCACCTCAGCTTCTTTAAGCAAACCAAAAAACAAACTAGTTGACGGCAGGATCAGGGCTGCATCACAGACTGCTTAGTTTAATACATGTGCATGATAACAAGTGTGGATATAGTGTGGTATGATGTTCGCTGTTTTGGCAGCCAGACTTTTCTGAGCTCCACTCATTTTCGATTCCCCGTTAAACACATTCACTACGTAATTTTTAATTGCTATTCCCGCATTAATGAAACTAGCAGTAATTTAACCAATGTTCATGTGACACATTTTAAAGATAACAATCTTTCAACTACTTCACGCCTTTGCACAAACCAGACCACAAATACACACTTATCGTTCCGCGAAACATATGGTTGTGTCAAGGAATATAGAAAACTTTACAGCTTCATTTATCTTTAATGACATTGCTTCTTTCATCAAATTTTGAGTAATTGGATATTTTCCATTACCATTTGCTTGCTCTTTTATAACTGGTTCTATTGAAGTAAATCGTAAGTAGATTTTGTTCCTTTTTTTTGTTCAGTGGCTATGAATAGTGACGGACTCTAAAAGTGTTTTGGAGGCTTGATGTTTTTACATTGTTTGATGCACTTTTCTAAAGTCGCTCCATCTAGTCCCCAGCCCCCTAGTGGACGACTACCTCACTAAAATTATGGGACATTAGATGGTCAATGGTTGCGCCGCAACCTCTTTACAGAGGGCAACCGCCACATTATTTGTCCACACATATTACTCGAGAGTGCAAAGTCCATGCTAACTAATATAAATTAACATTTTGGCGACAGAGCAAAAAATGCATGCTAGGCTGACGACTTCCCATTTATAATAGTTTTTCCCTTCGTTTTCAAGTTAAGGTAGGGAAAATAAAGAACAAATACCTCAAATAACATGTACATTTACAACCAGTCGTAGGCGAGCACCCATGAAAATAATTTCTCGACGCTGAAAATTAATATATTTCTAAAATTTTGTTTTTTGAAACGAAGGGCGCTATTACTATACAAAAGAAGGGGTGCACCAGGACTTTGCTCGGTGTCCCGCCAGGCCAGCACGGGCCTCCCTTTATCAGTTGCTATACTGAAAGAAGCTTGAGCAAATTAAAGCTAATTAAAAACTATTTTAGACACGGGGTGGCCGAGCAGCATTTGACATACTTGAGTTTAATCCCCACATAAGATGGTATGGCTTAGAGGCTTTCATGCGAAGACATTAGAAAGACATTTGCTTCAAGAAAAGCGAACTAACAGCAAACTAAAGGGAAATTTAGAAACTGTTCTCCAGATTTTAGGATATATGAAATAAGAGGATATAGAATTTGTTTATTCGGGTAAGAAAGATGGTGTATCTAGGTGGGGATTGGGACTCGTGATGAATAAGGAAGATTCTAAGTTTTCAGTATGCCCTAAGTCCGGATGGCGCTAATAATACCTGTCTGTTTGCGCACTTTATGTCCAAAACATGTAAAGTGTCAATCATATGAGTACTTTCCCTATAGCATCAACTGACAGAGACAGCAGTGACTCCGAGGAATTTTGCTTGCGGTTGCAGGACAAATATCAATAAAGGACAAATAAACAAGTTCCAAGTAAAAAGTTAGTACCTGATTAAGTCTCTTCGATGCCGAAATTGGTGCAAATTGGGAGAAATGGTATTTTGGCTTAAGCCAATTTGTTGTAGGGCTGAAAAATAACCCTACTATTGGACTACTACTGTTTTTAAATGTATAACAATTTATTTGAAATCAATGCTGCGTTGCCATTAAAACATGATGGTCAAGTGGCTTTGCTTATTGATTATTTTATTGTAAGTCAAAGATTATCAGGGTCAAGATGGGAGTTTTGTTGTTGATTTTAGAAGAAAAAAGTGACCATCTGGTAGAATCCAAAGCTAATTTAAATTTAGAGAAGCTGCTCCTTACTATTTAGTTGTGACTATGATATACTTTAGGATAAGGATTTGCATGGAATCTTCGAAGAACAGCTGTATGTGAAATTAGAGAGTTTAGATTTCGATAATGCTATTTGTTGACTTTAAAAGAAAAAGTTACCATCTAGTATCATTTAAAGCTAACTTTTAAAGCAGCTGCTCTTTACTAATTAATTATGACTGTGATTCAGGATGAGCATTTGCAAGGAATCTTCAAAGAACACCTGGATGTCCACTTAAAGTGGTTAGATTTCGACAGTGCTAGCTATTGCAGAATTTTGTCTTTTCTAAATTAGCTTTCCATTTATCAATTCCTTTTTTTCCTTTATCAGAAATATAGAGTATTGTGTTGTAATTTTGTCGTGTTTCAGGAAATCCGGAAAGGGAATTACTTGAAGCCAATTGTTTAGCTCACGATGCAGAATGTTGCTATGACTTGCAAGAAGAAAGTAGATTGATTCCATTTAAGTGAGTTCTTTATTCCTTTTTTTAACTACTGATATTCCTATTTTTATTTCACTTTAAATTTCTTGAACTCCTCCAATAAGTAGGTTTATTACGTGCCTTTTTTCAATGCTTTAACCCACAAGACTCTATAAGGGAGAAACCTTTGCCGATGTATTTTCTGTTTCTTTTGCGCATTTATTGTAGCCATTTGAACTTGGAAAAAAAAATGTCGAATTCAATCAATTTATAAGTTGAACCTTTTCTTCGGAAAAGCAGTGAGGAAAAGATTTTTTTTTAAAGAGAAATATTTTCAAAAAATTCTGTGCTCTGTGAAAATGAAAAATGTGAATGTTATCTGATTGTAAAAGATTGTTGATGTTCTGATTGTAAGAAGACTGTCTGATTGTAAAAATATTGTTTCAATCTCCCTCTAAGATTGAAACAAACCCATTGAACATAGTTTGCTTTTCTTTTTTCCGTACGTTCCATTTCTATTGGTTCTTATTTTTACTGTAGCTTTAAATTGCCCAAGCGTGTCTGGTTAGTATCGAATTTAGACTAAGAGAGTCATATATTCAAATAGGGACATACACTCGGGACGTTAGAGAGTTTGAAACCCTTCAGGGAATTCTTGTGCAAAAAAGTTACAAAAACTGCTATCAGGAACTTCGTTTCAAATTTAAATTTGGATATTTCTCACTTTCCTATTTTTATACATTTAAAATGTATTCTTGTTTCCCTGGGGGAATGTTGCCCCCGCCCCTTTGCAGGTGTCCATGCTTACGAATACACCCCTCCCTTTTTAGGTGGGAGGCACTTGTGCCGAATCCTAACCCATTATGGGGTACCACCTCCATGTTGAAGATGCGGTAATGAGGTGCGTTGGCAGGTGACACCGTTCCCCGTCTAATGATGCATGGCAATGGATTTATGGGCTTTGTCGGGCTAACCACCCGGCAAAGGTTCTTTTATCTGGTTATGATTAACAGCAAAAAGCCTCGGACCAAACATCCATTTCGACGACGACATGTAGCACGTCCACCGACCATCCAAACGGACCTGTTTACGGTAGCCCACTGCAATGTACGGGGTCTCAGATCTAAGTTTGACCAGTTCCTACATTTAGTGAACTCGGTCAAGCCATCTATCATGTGCATCACTGAGACCAATCTAAACCAAGAAATACAGAGCAGTGAGGTTGCCATACAGGGATACACGCTCCTCAGGCGGGATCAAGAGCGTACTGACGGCGCTAAATACAGAGGAAGAGGTGTTGCTGTTTATCTACAGAGCCATATACCTTATTTATGCCTGAACATACCAGATTCAGCAGGCAAATACGCTCTGTGGGTTAGGGTGACTCACCAAAATAAATCCGTGATTGTCGGTACCTTGTATAACCCTCCAACTTACCAGATTACCAGCTACCTTGAAGCCTCCCTCGAATATATTCGGGGCAAGTACGCTAAGTCTGCCATTATCCTTCATGGAGACTTCAACGTCCATCACAGCGTGTGGCTTCGCAGCAAAAATACTGATAGGGAAGGGTCGGACTTGTATGATCTATCTCTCTCTTATGGGCTGGAACAACTTGTCAATTTCGACACGTATCACGGCCTAAACGGATCATCTCGTATTGACCTCTTCCTTACAGATCCTCCTGACTCCTTTAAGGTAGACGCTCATGCTTTCACCAGTGAGCATATTTCCGTCGTTGCACGTGGAAACCTACGTATTCCGCCTCCAGTAAAGCATGAGCGAACAATCTGGCTATACAAAAGAGGTGATTGGGACGGTTTGAGAAACACTCTTTTTTCTCAGCAGTGGAGAGCCTTCCTCCTGGAAGGCCTAGAGAAAGCTGCAGATAAGTACCAGTACCCCACAGTTGACTCTGTCGAAAAGTATATTCCTTCAAAGCGGATTCAGGTGTCCAGTAAGGACAAACCTCGGTTTAACGAGCAGTTTAAGAAGACAATCCAATCAAATCAAAAGGCACACAAGCGAAGGCTACTTTTTAAGAGAGAAGAGGAAAGAATTAGATCCATAAATGCACGCAAAGACGCAGTTCCAGCGATTCGGCAGTCCCGGGATCAGTATATGGAGAAATTCGCAACCGATTTTCAACTTGCTTCGGCAAAGAGTTGGTGGAGAATTGTCAAGGAGGCTTTACCGTCGTCCAAGGGGACCGCAATTCCTTCTCTTCAGACTAACGGGACAGTGGTACAAGATCCACAGGCAAAGGCTGACGCTCTTGCTGAGGCTTTTGCCGAATTTTCGAATCTAGACGAAGACGGTAGAGAAGTGCCATATTTCTCCGACCGAACCGACACAGTCCTGAAACGCGTGAATTTTTCTGCTCCCAAGACCCTTCGCATTCTGCAGCATCTTGATGTAACCAAAGCCATGGGTCCTGACAACATACCAAATGTTGTCCTCAAGTCCTGCAGTGCCGAACTAGCTGGACCCTTGTCATTGCTTTTCCGGCTGTGATTTCGCTCCGGAACCTTCCCACGAACATGGAAGTCCACCCATGTTATACCTACTCTAAAGCCAGAAGGCAATCCAACGAGCGTGGGCTGCTATAGGCCTATTAGCCTTCTCTCCTGTGTTGGCAAAGTCTACGAGAGCGTCCCCAATAAAACACTTCATCAGCACCTGGAATCAAATGACCTTTTTGGCGATCGCCAATATGGATTCCGCTGGAAACGCTCAACATTAGACTGCCTAGTGGTCCAGTATCAGGAGTGGATAGAACTTCTGGCAATGGGATACGACATCAGGCTATTATCCTTCGACATTGCGAAAGCTTTTGATAGAGTATGGCACCGTGGCCTGCTAAAGAAACTCTATGTGTATGGTGTTCGTGGATGTCTGTTAAAAGTGATTGAGAGCTTTCTTTCTGATCTTTCACTGCGGGTTGTTCTTGATGGTTTATTTCCCGCGAATACCCAGTGAAAGCAGGGGTACCCCAGAGCAGTGTCTTGGGACCTACATCTTTCCTTGTCTACATACACGACATGGGAGACAACCTAACAAAACTTCTGCAACACTTTGCCAATGATTCCATAACACACTCAGCCGTTTCTATGCGTGAAAACCTAAAACAAGCCTCCTTATCCCTATAAATGGATCTTTTGAAAATTGAAAAGTGTTCTGATGTATGGATGATCAAATTCAATGCATCGAAAACAAAGGAGCTTTTAATTACCCGATCAAAGGTGCCACCTGAACACCCCAGTTTCATCTTAAAAAATGAAGATATAAAGAGAGTCGATGAGCTTTGACTACTGGGGGTTCGTTTCTTTACCGATCGCTCTTGGAATAACCACCTTGATCGGGTGATAACATCCTGCGCAAGAAAGCTGGGAGTTACTCTTTGATGCAAAAAAGATCTTCCATCAAGCTCGATAATCCCACTCTACAAGTCTTGAATCAGACCCATAGCTGAATATGGATGCCCGCTATATGTTGGTGCTCCGAAAACGATGTTGCAACTATTTCAGAAGATCCAAAATAGGGCAATTAGGGCGGGCAGTACCTGTACACAAAAATCACCCCAGCCTCTGAATGAAAGGTTTAACGTAGCGTCAATGGCTGTTTTCTACAAGTACATGAGTTCGCTTCCCTCAAACGAGCTCTCTCGAATTATGCCCCCCTTTGTCCAGCCGACAAGGCAGACACGAAGGCACACAGCACGGTCCAATTATCTAAAGGAGGATACGCCAAAAATCGAGTACTTGAGGAACAGCTTCATCCGGCGTTGCACTTCTATCTGGAACGATCTTCCTGGGGATATTATCCCTGCAAATCCCTCTGGTTTCAAAAGAAGGTTAAATAGACATTTAAAACCTCGTGGCCATTGAACGAGGTAAATGAATAGCGGCATATCAGATAATTTGAAGTACATGGTGCCGTGAATATTGGAATAAAAAAAAAAAAAAAAATAGGGACTCAAAAACGTATTAAAAATGACAAAAACCATGGCTCATATACCAGCAAAATTTTAAATCCATTTACTCATATGCTTATGGTGATAGAGTTCAAAGTAAGTGAAGACACCCTATTGGGAAAACTAAGGCTAGGAGAAAGGATAAATATTCCATTCCATTTTTATTCTACGAAATTGTTTTGCTACTCAATGCACGAAAGCCTCTCTGTGGTTATTTTGCTGCCGCTTTCCTAAGAAGTATGTGTATGGGAAGATCCAGTTCAATTCACGGTAAGGTTCTAACAAAGAAAGGGCTTTATAATGTTGAAATACGATAAAAGACATACATTTTGCATAATTCTTACAATTCTTGCATTATTCTTAAAAACAACGGTTATTTGAAAAATAAAGTGAGCAGTGGATCAGTGACAAATCTTGGAAACTTATGAATGACCGGAAAGAGGCCAAAATCGTGTTAGAATAATGCGAGAGTGAGTCTATTGTCAAGTACAAAGATCTTTTAAAATCTAAATATAATGAAGCCCACAAGGCCATAAAGCGGTCTGCAAGAGCGGAAAAACGGCTCTTTCTTGAGAAAAAAGTAGCTGAAGCAGAGGTAACTGCCAGTAAGGGTGACAACCGGGAAGTGTATCATATCACAAAGGAAATAACCGGAGATTTCAGAAATCTGGCTCCTGTGACTGAAAGTAAGGCTATCCAGCTTCTTACAAAAAAGGAAGACATTGATAAGAGATGGAAAGAATACTTCAATGAGGTACTAAACTTTTCGCCGCCCACAAACCCTGTATCCTCTTCAGCTGAGCTACCATTCCTCCAACTTGACATAAGCGAAGAACCTATAAGCCTGCTTGAAGTCAAGACAGTATTGCATAAGCTTAAGAATGGCAAAGCTGCAAAAGTTGACAGCTTACACCCTGAACTCTTGAAGTATGGAGCTGAAGTTATGGCAAAGCCCCTTCATCAGGCTGTTACTCAGATATGGGAAACTGAAAATATTCCTGTCGATTTGAAGAAAGGGGTTATTGTCAAGCTCTTTAAGAAAGGCAGAACAAGCGACTGCAATAATTAGCAAGGTATAACTCTACAATCTATAGGGAGTAAAACTTTCTGCCGAGTACTATCGGGCGCTGATTTGATATTCAGCTTTAGGGTACTCATAGAAGAAGCAAATTAATTTAATATTGATATTATTATTGCCTTCTTTGACTTTTCGAAGTCGCTAGACTCAGTCTACACAGACTCACTATGGAGAATACTATGGTATTAGGGATTCCCCGACAACATTGTTCGTATCATTGTCACTCTATATGAGAATCAGTTATATGATGTACGTACTGAAGATGGGGATCCTACCGAATGCTTCGGTGTTAAGTCTAGTGTCCGTCAAGGATATATCCTCTCCTCAGTGCTATTTGCTATACTCATTGACTATATACTTCGAATGTGTAACTTCAGAGGTGGAATCCAGCTAAACCAAAACCGCACATTTTGTGACCCGGCGAATTGTTCTGTCAAGCACTACATGGAAAACAAAATTCATGTGATACAACGTCAATACTCTACGTGCCCCACTGCTCAAAGTCGGATCCGATGTACTAGAGGAGGTTGAAGAGTGCAAGTACCTTGGTAGTGTCATTAAATGTGAAAAGACAGAGCAGCCGCTCGTGATCGATAGAATTATGACTAACCGATGGTGTTACTGGGGTGACGTGGTGCGGATGGGTGAGGGCCGCCTCTCCCATGGTGTGTGGTATTGAGTTCCTCCTGGCATCAGAAGACACGGGTGACAGAAGGCAACACTAGGAAAATGCCTTGAGAAGGCTGCTGCGTTGTTGAGATCATCGCTTGAAGAACTTTGGTCAAAAGCACAAGAGAAGTCGTCACGGAGAGGCACCGTTGTCACCCTATGTGCAAGTCGATGTGGGCTGACCTACGTCTAAGTAAGTAACCTAGTAGACTATCCGCAATTTTTTTTATTTATTATAATAAGTTATTATAAATTACATATTAATAAGTATTTGGACAGCACCCCTAACCTAACCTAATTTAACACAACCCAGCCTAACCTACCCCCCCCCTAAAATGCAAATAAATAGCCCAAATTATACAAGCCCAATGCATTCTATCATCCGTCACTTGAATAGTCACATTTTCATAATTTGTTTTTTATTTAAAGAGAAATTGGAGAACCGAGATGCAAGGTAAAATCGAAATTAATTTATTAACCATTAGTGGTCAATGCCCTTCACCCTATTTTCTTAAAAGAGTAAAATCTTAAATACGATTTTTTTTCCTAGAGGGATAATATTACACTGGTATGTTTTGTTTTTCTTATAGTGTAGTTACTATTCATATTTCTAGAAATCATAGCATAGCAGAGAGTAATGCCACACAGTATTTCTCCGTTACATGTCATAGTGCTAATCAAGAGCTGAATCGGTCAGCTAGATCCGTCGTTTATCCTTTTTATGGCCGGCAAGAAATAAGAGTGGTTGAACTTGTCCTTGTTGTAGATGGAACGCTTCTTAAAAACTATGGCTCAGATAGCAGAAAGATTGAAGCAAAATTTCTTGAAATTCTTAGCTACGTCAACTTTGTAAGTTGTTTCCTGCTTTTGATAATGTTCAGTGGCTCAGATAGCTAATATACTCGCTTGCTAAACTTGAAGTTGCTCCTCAATACACTCATGCTTGGGGGAATGAGTAAAGAGTATAGGAAACTAATAAGAGCAGAAACTGTTTTTTTTGTCGGAAAAAAATATCCAGTGCCATCTAGCATTACACAAGATACCTTTAAGGCTAATTATATAATAAAAATATTCATTGCGTTAACTCTGTTGATTTTTATTTTTTCTGATTTTGCTCTAATTGTGGGTAAGTGATGGCGTTAAACCTAATTTTACTAATTGCATACAGTGATGGTTCTTCTCTAAGAAAATAAACTAATAAGGCTAATATGAGAAGTGACAGTTAGTGTTCAAGGTTTTTGACTGTTATGGAAATATTTTGTTCTCTGATCAGAGAAATATGAGGTTTGAGAAGGCTTTCCAGGACCGGATTTAAAGCTTTGACGCTTCCGGGCCCAAGCTTTTTTGTCCTTCCGTTTTTGCGAAAATTCGGGGATAATGAAAGCAGTGAACAGAACGCAACTGATGAGCCAAAAGTAATGAAAGATTGAAATTTAGATCCAACCTATTTAGATCGTCCTGACCTATGTCATCACTGTACCTTGTTTTCCAACCGTAAATTTCATTGTTTTTTTTTTGTTTTTTTTTTTATTTACCTCAGACAGGTTTTTCAAAACCTTTTGCTTTAGCAGTTTATATTCATACATCATCTCATTTAATTTTTTAATACGATATAGATAGAAAATGCGTCTTTTCCAGTTTCTAACCACAGATCACTGTTCAAATTTCACTTACAATTCAATATGATTCTCGCTGTCGTTCGTTCCATGCCCTTTTCTTTAGCTGTTGTTATCTTCACTTTCACTAGTTTTTTAATCACATTTATCTGTGCTTCATTTTCCTCAATGAACCCCTTAAAGATTTGAATTACCTTAAATTAGAATTAGCGCCTTTGTGAAATTACGTTTTTTTTTGTTGCTATTGGACTTTTAACTTCTGCCTTGGCTTTCATTTGTCATTAGGAAAAACATAACGCCGAACCTTAGTTTTTTTTTAACACAGGCTGATGTAGTATTAGGTTCTTGGATAACGTCCTTATAAACTTTAATGTCTTTTTTTATAGCTATCTTATTGCTTGAAGCTTTCATAAAGTGTTGGGTTTTAACTTTTACCCTGCTTTTTCTTTTATCATTGTGAAAATCATATTCCCGATTCTTTTTTTTTTTTAACAAAGGCATGGTAAGTTTTGATGATCTTATCCATGTCAAAATCCCGAACCCAATCATCATAACTATCATTTTCAATTTTTAGACGTTTTAATTTTTGCTTTCGCTTATCTTGTAACCCCATTTTTCTTTCTTCTTGATTTTGGATTGTCATTACTTCAGACAGTTTGCCAGTGCCCTTTGCTTTAGCTGCCCTTATTGATCTTATTTTACATGATGGCCTGGGTTGTAGATTAATTATTTGTTCAGGTGGTGGGACAAAAACTTCTTTTTCTTCAGACGAATTATCATATATAACACTTAATTTCCATTTTTTGGGTCTTGTCTCATTTGATAGTTCAGGTTTGTTGATTTTCATCCATTGTGAATTCAATTTGTCCGGGTTCTCTTCTTGATCATATCACGTTTGGTAGTTCAGGTGGTTCCAAAAAATCATTATTTGTATTCTCATTTATATTCATCATCATTTGTATTCGCTTATCTTCTAACCCCACTTGTCGCAATTCGCACCAGAATTTGGATCACTTTTTGACAAACTTGACATATGGGTTATCCTATCCTTTTTTACCAGTGTTGGGATATGCTTATCCTTCTAGCACAGAGGCTGATTCTGCGAACTTCATCGGATGTACGATTTCTGAGCAAAAGATATTCAGAGCTAGCGTGTCTTGACTTTGACCATAAGCAAGCAGGTGAAACGGACTTTGATTTTAGCAAGGGTCGAGTCAAACATAGCTTTGTACAAGGATTGATTTGTTCTATGCCATTCACTCTTTATATGCCATGATTGCACAGAGCACCATTTGCTCATCGATAATGGTACTAATAAGCTAATTCCAAGGTGATCGCTACGGTTGTGCTCAGAGTATACAACTGCTTTCACCCCTTGGGGAGTTGGAAATTCACAAAAAGCGATTGATGTCTGTGGTGGTTAGATATGCGCTATAAAAAAAATTAAAAGACTGGGATTTTGGGACTGGAGTCATAGCGTCTGGAAGAGACCCTCTAAGTATAGTGAAGAAACATACATCATCTAAAAGCTGGCAATTAAAGTCCCCACAGATAGTAATCTTTCCTAACTTGCATTGTTCAGCCAGCCACCGAGGTCTCGAACAAACCTTTGTATGCCGCGTTTCTGAGAGAACATCACGATAATTTGTGGGGAGGGACACTGATACGACGATAAAACCACTAGGGCCAGAGATTCTGACCACTGTGAAGAATTCCTTAGATCAATTAGTGTGCAATGCAAAACAGAGTCTGCGATGATCAAAGTTTCACCACTCGGCCTTCCAACAGAGCCATGGCAGATAGCGGGCTGAAAAAATAGTCCTTTCTTGGAACTCGATCAAGAACTGTATAATGATCGGACGTCACCAAATGTTCTTGTATGCATGTTGTACTATGCTTGGCTGTTAGATCACTTTAGAGAGACAGGCTATGAGAAGTGTACCCGTATATATTTCTGCTGTAAAGGGAAATACATGCATTCATTGTTTACGTTGTTTTGAATTTGATTCTAATTGTTTTTTCTTTTTTATAAGCTGGGCATTGCGAACTATAGGATGGATTTTTTCCACCGCAATTACGAACTTGAAATCACGGGTGCGTGGATTGCCTAGAATTTTCGCAATCACGATCTCAATGGGAATATTTCGCATTATTAGAAGAAAAACACCTTACCCTAGGACAAACAAGAAAAATACCATAAATTTCCGTCATCGGTTTGTTTGCCAACGTCTATTATAATTTTTATTAATATTTTTTTATTTTTTTTAAATAAGTTTCAGATGCACAAAAGTAAATTTTTTCTCTCAGATTATAGTTATTACATATATATATATATATATATATATATATATATATATATATATATATATATATATATATATATATATATATATATATATATATATATATATATATATATATATATATATATATATATATATATATATATATATATATATATATATATATATATATATATATATATATATATATATATAAACCGTTTTAGATATTTTAGGGAATTATTTCGGCAAAACAGTTAGAGACATTTTAAAAGATGATTTTAGAAGAGGTTTTAGAAGAGAATTTGAGGGTGAAACCCTGTGGTCGTTATAATACACAAGTTCCATTTGAACAGTGTCGTGAGGTCCTCTACCCCAACCCCAAAGGGCTACAATCCTCCTACCCCCACCCCGAAGGGCTACGATCCCCTTACCCCAACCCCAAAGGGCTCCGATCCCCCTACCCCAACCCTGAAGGAAGCCCCCGGTTTCCAAAGGTCCCCCGGGCTCCCAAAGGGCCCCGGACCGCAAACAACCCCTGCGCCCCATTTCTTAATATTTTTTAATTTGCGACTTTTGGGAAACAAAAGGGCCCCCCCCCCCAACTTTTGACTCCCCCTCACAAAAGTACTGTTTTGTCATGGTTTACCATGTCACAGTTACATTCTCTTGATTTTTCAAAGTTCATTTCGAATTTCTATCATTGAAATACAAGAGTTTGAATAAATCAGTAGAGTTTCGTTGAGGTTTTCCATGTCACAATTACATTCTCGTGATTTTTCATAGTTCATTTTAAATTTCTTATATTTAAATGCAAGAGTTGGAATATTTCAGTGGCATTTTGTTGTGGTTTATCCTGTCACAGTTACACTCTCTTGATTTTCAACGTTCATTGCGGATTTCGTTCATTGAAATACAAGAGTTGGAATATTTCAGTAGTGTTTTGTTGTAGTTTACTTTGTCGCAGATACATTTTCTTGATTTTTCAAAGTTGATTTTGGATTTATTTTGTTGAAATGCAAGAGTTGGAATAATTCAGTAGTGTTTTGTCGTGGTTTACCCTGTCACACTTTCATTCTCTTGATTTCTCAAAGTTCATTTTGAATTTCTTTCATTGAAATGCATGAGTTGGAACATTTCAGTAGTGTTTTGTCGTGGTTTACCTTGTCACAGTTACATTCTCGTGATTTTTCAAAGTTCATTTTGAATTTCTTTCGTTGAAATGCAAGAGTTGGAATATTTCAGTAGTGTTTTGTTGTGGTTTACCATGTCACAGTTATCTTCTCTTGATTTTTCAACATTCATTGCGGATTTCTTTCATTGAGATGCAAGAGTTGGAATATTTCAGTAGTGTTTTGATGTGGTTTACCTTGTCTCAGTTACGTTCTCTTGATTTTTCAAAGTTTATTTTGGATTTCTTTCGTTGAAATGCAAGAGTTGGAATATTTCAGTAGTGTTTTGTTGTGGTTTACCTTGTCACAGTTACATTCTCGTCATTTTTCAAAGTTCATTTTGGATTTCTCTCGATGAAATGCAAGAGTTGGAATATTTCAGTAGTGTTTTGTTATGTTTTACCAAGTCAGTTACATTCTCTTAATTTTTCAAATGTTATTTTGAATTTCTTTCGTTGAAATGTATGAGTTGGAATTTTTCTGTAGTTTTTTGTCGCTACTTTACTTGCCACTGTTACATTTTCTTTATTTTTCATACTTCATTTTGAATTTCTCTCATTGAAATTCAAGAGTTGGATTATTTCAGTAGCGTTTTGTCGTGCATTACCTTGTCACAGTTACATTATCTTAATTTGTCAAAGTTCATTTGAATTTCTTTCGTTGAAATGCGAGAGCTGGAATATTTCAGTAGTGTTTTGTCACGGTTTACCTTGTCACAGTTACATTCTCTTGTTTTTTCTCAAAGTTCATTTTGAATTTCTTTCACTGAAATGCAAGAGTTGGAATATTTCAGTAGTGTTTTGTCCTGCTTTACCTTGTCACAGCTACATTCTCTTAATTTTTCAAAGTTCATTTTGGATTTCTTTCGTTGAAATGCAAGAGTTGGAATATTTCAGTAGTGTTTTGTCATGGTTTACCTTGTCACATATACATTCTATTGATTTTTCAAAGTTCATTTTGAATTTCTTTCATTGAAATGCAAGAGTTGGAATATTTCAGTAGTGTTTTGTTGCGGTTTACCTTGTCACAGTTACATTCTCTTGATTTTTCAAAGTTCATTTGAATTTCTTTCATTGAAATGCAAGAGTTGGAATATTTCAGTAGTGTTTTGTCATGGTTTACCTAGTCACAGTTACATTGTTTTGATTTTTAAAAGTTCATTTTGAATTTCTTTAATTGAAATGCAAGAGTTGGAATATTTCAGTAGTGTTTTGTCACGGTTTACCATGTCACATTTACATTCTTTTGATTTTTCAAAGTTCATTTTGGATTTCTTTCGTTGAAATGCAGGAGTTGGAATATTTCAGTAGTGTTTTGTCATGGTTTACCTTGTCACAGATACATTCTATTGATTATTCAAAGTTCATTTCGAATTTCTTTCATTGAAATGCAAGAGTTGGAATATTTCAGTAGTGTTCTGTCGTGGTTTACCTTGTCACAGTAACATTCTCTTGATTTTTCAAAGTTCATTTGAATTTATTTCATTGAAATGCAAGAGTTGGATTATTTCAGTAGTGTTTTGTCATGGTTTACCATAACACAGATACATTCTCTTGATTTTTCAAAGTTCATTTTGAATTTCATTCGTTGAAATGTGAGAGTTGGAATATTTCAGTAGTGTTTTCTCGTGGTTTACCATGTCACAGTTACATTCTTTTAATTTTTCAAAGTTTATTTTGAATTTCTTTCATTGAAATACAAGAGTTGGATTATTTCAGTAGTGATGCGTCAAGGTTTGACATGTCACAGATACATTTTCTTGATTTTTTGAAGTTTTTTTTTTATTTCTTTCGTTGAAATACAAGAGTTGGAATATTTCAGTAGTGGTCTGTCATTGTTTACCATATCACAGTTACATTCTCTTAATTTTTCAAAGTTCATTTTGAATTTCTTACGTTAAAATGTAAGAGTTGGAATATTTCAGTAGTGTTTTGTTGCGGTTTACCTTGTCACAGATACATTCTCTTAATTTTTCAAAGTTAATTTTTGATTTCTATCATTGAAATGCAAGAGTTGGAATATTTTAGTAGTGCTTTGTCGTGGTTTACTTTGTCACAGTTACATTCTCTTGATTTTTTAAAGATCATTTTGGTTTTCTTTCGTTGAAATGCAAGAGTTGGAATATTTCAGTAGTGTTTTGATGTGGTTTACCTTGTCAAAGTTACGTTCTCTTGATTTTTCAAAGTTCATTTTGGTTTTCTTTCGTTGAAATGAAAGACTTTGAATATTTCAGTAGTGTTTTTATGTGGTTTACCTTGTCACTCTTACATTCTCTTAATTTTTCAAACTTCATTTTTGATTTTTTTAGATGAAATGCAAGAGTTGGAATATTTCAATAGTGTTTTGTTGTGGTTTACCTAGTCACAGTTACATTATCTTAATTTTTCAAAGTTCATTTTGGATTTCTTTCGTTGAAATGCAAGAGTTAGAACATTTCAGTAGTGTTTTGTCATGGTTTATCTTGTCACAGTTACATTCTCTTGATTTTTCAAAGTTCTTTTTGAATTTCTTTCATTGAAATGCAAGAGTTGGAATATTTCATTAGTGTTTTGTTGTGGTTTACCTTGTCACAGTTACATTCTCTTAATTTTTCAAAGTTCATTTTGAATTTCTTTCGTTGAAATGCGAGAGTTGGGATATTTCAGTAGTGTATTGTCATGGTTTACCTTCTCACAGTTACATTCTCTTGATTTTTCAAAGTTCAATTCGAATTTCTTTCATTGAAATGCAAGAGTTGGATTATTTCAGTAGTGTTTTGTCATGCTTTACCTTGTCACAGTTACATTCTGTTAATTTTTCAAAGTTCATTTTGAATTTCTTTCGTTGAAATGCAAGAACTGGAATATTTCAGTAGTGTTTTGTCATGGTTTACCTTGTCACAGATACATTCTATTGATTTTTCAAAGTTCATTTCGAATTTCTATCATTGAAATGCAAGAGTTGGAATATTTCAGTAGTGTTTTGTCGTGGTTTACCTTATCAAAGTTACATTCTCTTGATATTACATAGTTCGTTTGAATTTCTTTCATTTAAATATAAGAGTTGGATTATTTCTGTAGCGTTTTGTTGCTCTTAACCTTGTCACAGTTACATTCTCTTAATTTTCCAAAGTTCCTTTCGAATTTCTTTCATTGAACTGTGAGAGTTGAAATATCTCAGTTGTGTTTTGTCATGGTTTACTTTGTCACAGTTGCATTCTCTTGATTTTTCAAAGTTCATTGTGGATTTCTTTCGTTGAAATGCATGAGTTGGAATATTTCAGTAGTGTTTTGTCATGGTTTACATTGTCACAGATACATTCTATTAATTTTTCTAAGTTCATTTCGAATTTCTTTCATTTAAATGCAAGAGTTCGAATATTTCAGTAGTGTTCTGTCGTGGTTTACCTTGTCACAGTTACATTCTCTTGATTTTTCAAAGTTCATTTGAATTTCTTTTATTGAAATGCAAGAGTTGGATTATTTCAGTAGTGTTTTGTTGTGCTTTACCTTGTCACAGTTACATTTTCTTAATTTTTCAAATTTCATTTTGAATTTCTTTCGTTGAAATGCAAGAGTTGGAATATTTCAGTAGTGGTTTGTCATGGTTTACCTTCTCACAGTTACATTCTTTTGATTTCTCAAAGTTCATTTAGAATTTCTATCTTTGAAATGCAAGAGTTGGAATATTTCAGTAGTGTTTTGTCATGGTTCACCTAGTCACAGCCACATTCTCTTAATTTTTCAAAGTTCATTTAGAATTTCTTTCGTTGAAATGGAAGAGTTGGAATATTTCAGTAGTGTTTTGTCATGGTTTACCTTGTCACAGATACATTCTCTTGATTTTTCAAAGTTCATTATGGATTTTTTTCATTGAAATGCAAGAGTTGGAATATTTCAGTAGTGTTTTGTTGGGGTTTACCTTGTCACAGTTACATTCTCTTGATTTTTCAAAGTTCATTTTTGAATTTCTTTCATTGAAATGCAAGAGTTGGAATATTTTCAGTAGTGTTTTGTCATGGTTTGCCTTGTTACACTTACATTCTCTTGATTTTCAAAAGTTCATTTTGAATTACTTTCATTCAAATGCAAGAGTTGGAATATTTCAGTTGTGTTTTGTTGTGATTCACCTTGTCATAGTTACGTTCTCTAGATTTTTCAAACTTCATTTTGGATTTCTTTCGTTGAAATGCAGGAGTTGGAATATTTCAGTAGTGTTTTGTCATGGTTTACCTTGTCATAGTTACATTCTCTTGATTTTTCAAAGTTCATTTAGAATTTATTTCATTGAAATGCAAGAGTTGGAATATTTCAGTAGTGTTCTGTCTTGGTTTACCTTGTCACAGTAACATTCTCTTGATTTTTCAAAGTTCATTTGAATTTCTTTCATTGAAATGAAAGAGTTTGATTATTTCAGTAGTGTTTTGTCATGGTTTACCATAACACAGTTACATTCTCTTGATTTTTTAAAGTTCATTTTGAATTTCTTTCGTTGAAATGCGAGAGTTGGAATATCTCAGTAGTGTTTTATCGTGGTTTACCTTGTCACAGTTACATTCTATTAATTTTTCAAAGTTCATTTTGAATTTCTTTCATTGAAATACAAGAGTTGGATTATTTCAGTAGTGTTTTGTCATGGTTTACCTTGTTAGGTTAAGGTAGGTTAGGTTAGGTTAGCCTACGTACGCGCGCGTACGTAGGCTAACCTAACCTAACCTAACCTAACCTAACTTGATCTAGTCTAACCTAACCTAATCTAACAAAAATCAAGAAAATGTAACTGTGTCAAGGTAAAGCACAACAAAACATATTTCAACGAAAGAAATCCACAATGAAATTTGAAAAATCAAGAGAATGTAACTGTGACAAAGTAAACCACGACAAAACACTACTGAAATATTCCAACTCTTGCATTTCAACGAAAGAAATCCAAAATGAACTTTGAAAAATTAAGAGAATGTAACTTTTACAAAGTAAACCACGGCAAAACACTACTGAAATATTCCAACTCTTGCATCTCAACGAAAGAAATCCAAAATGAACTTTGAAAAATCAATAGAATGTAACTCTGACAAGGTAAACCTTGACAAAACACTACTGAAATATTCCAACTCTTACATTTCAACAAAAGAAATTCAAAATGAACTTTGGAAAATAAAGAGAATGTATCTGTGACAAGGTAAACCATGACAAAAAAATACTTAAATTTTCCAACTCTTTGATTTAAAAGAAAAGAAATTCAAAATGAACTTTGAAAAATTAAGATAATGTAACTGTGACAAGGTAAACCATGACAAAACACTACTGAAATATTCCAACTCTTGCATTTCAATGAAAGACATCCAAAATGAACTTTGAAAAATTAAGAGAATGTAACTGTGACAAGGTAAACCTCAACAAAACACTACTGAAATATTCCAACTCTTGCATTTCAATGAAAGAAATTCAAAATGAACTTTGAAAAATCAAGAGAATGTAACTGTGACAAGGGAATCCATGACAAAACACTACTGAAATATTCCAACTCTTGTATTTCAACGAAATAAATTCAAAATGAACTTTGGAAAATCAAGAAAATGTAACTGTAATAAGGTGAACCACAACATAACACTATTAAAATGTTCCAACTCTTGCATTTCAACGATAGAAATTTAAAATGAAGTTGGAAAAATCAAGAAAATGTAACTTTGACTAGGTAAACTACGACAAAATACTGTTTAAATATTCTAACTCTTTCATTTTATTGAAAGAAATCCGAAATGAACTTTTAAAAATTAAGAGAATGTAACTGTGACATGGTGAACCGCATCATATCACTACTGGAATATTCCAACTCTTGCATTTTACCGAAATAAAACCAAAATGAACTTTGAAAAATCAAGAGAATGTAACTGTGACAAGGTAAACCACATCAAAACACTACTGAAATATACCAACTCTTTTATTTCACCGAAATAAAACATAAATGAAATTTGAAAAATTAAGAGAATGTAAGTGTGACAAGGTAAACCATGGCAAAACACTATTGAAGTATTCCAACTCTTTCATTTCATCGAAAGAAATTCAAAATGAACTTTGAAAAATTAAAAGAATGTAACTGTGACAAGTTAAAGCACGACAAAACATTACTAAAATATTCCAACTCTTGCATTTCATCGAAAGAAATTCAAAATGAACTTTGAAAAATTAAGAGAATGTAACTGTGACATGGTAAACCACGATAAAACACTACTGTAATAATCCAACTCTTGCATCTCAATGAAAGAAATTCAAAATGAACTTTGAAAAAATAATAGAATGTAACTGTGAGAAGGTAAAACATAACAAAACAGTACTGAAATATTCCAACTCTTGCATTTCAATTATAGAAATTCAAAATGAACTTTGAAAAATCAAGAGAATGTAACTGTGATATGGTAAACCATGACAAAACACTAGTAAAATATTCCAACTCTTGCATTTCAATGAAAGAAATTCAATATGAACTTTGAAAAATCAAGAGAATGTAACTGTGACAAGGTAAACCATATCAAAACACTACTGAAATATTCCAACTCTTGCATTTCACCGAAAGAAATTCAAAATGAACTTTGAAAAATCAAGGAAATGTAACTGTGACAAGGTAAACCACAACAAAACACTACTGAAATATTCCTACTCTTGCATTTCAACGATAGAAATTCAAAATGAACTTTGAAAAATTAAGAGAATGTAACTTTGTTAACGTAAACCACAACAAAACACTACTGAAATATTCCAACTCTTTCATTTCAACGAAAGAAATCCGAAATGAACTTTGAAAAATCAAGAGAATATAGCTGTGACATGGTAAACCACGACAAAACACAACTGAAATAATCCAACTCTTGCATTTCAATGAAAGAAATTCAAAATGAACTTTGAAAAATAAAGAGAATGTAACTCTGACAAGGTAAACCATCACAAAACACTACTGAAATATTCCAACTCTTGCATTTCAATGAAAGAAATCCAAAATGAACTTTGAAAAATTAAGAGAATGTAACTGTGACAAGGTAAACCACAACAAAACACTACTGAAATATTTCAACTCTTGCATTTCAATGAAAGAAATTCAAAATGAACTTTGAAAAATCAAGAGAATGTAACTGTGACAAGGTAAGCCATGACAAAACACTACTGAAATATTCCAACTCTTGTATTTCAACGAAAGAAATTCAAAATGAACTTTGAAAAATCAAGAAAATGTAACTGTAATAAGGTGAACCACAACAGAACACTACTGAAATATTCTAACTCTTGCATTTCAACAAAAGAAATTCAAAATGAACTTTGAAAAATTAAGAGAATGTAACTGTGACTAGGTAAACCACGACAAAACACTATTGAAATATTCCAACTCTTGCATTTTTCGAAAGAAATCCAAAATGAACTTTGAAAAATTAAGAGAATGTAACTGTGACATAGTAAACCACAACAAAACACTACTGAAATATTCCAACTCTTGCATTTCACCGAAATAAAACCAAAATGAACTTTGAAAAATCAAGAGAATGTAACTGTGACAAGGTAAACCACATCTAAACACTACTGAAAAATTCCAAGTCTTGCATTTCACCGAAATAAAACCAAAATGAAATTTGAAAAATTAAGAGAATGTAAGTGTGACAAGGTAAACCATGGCAAAACACTATTAAAATATTCCAACTCTTTCATTTCATCGAAACAAATTCATAATGAACTTTGAAAAATTAAAAGAATGTAACTATGTCAAGGTAAACCACGACAAAACACTATTGAAATATTCCAACTCTTGCATTTCATCGAAAGAAATACAAAATGAACTTTGAAAAATTAAGAGAATGTAACTGTGACATGGTAAACCACAACAAAACACTACTGAAATAATCCAACTCTTGCATTACAATGTAAGAACTTCAAATGAACTTTAAAAAATCAAGAGAATGTAACTGTGACAAGGTAAACCACGACAAAACACTACTGACATATTCCAACTCTTGCATTTCAATGAAAGAAATTCGAAATGAACTTTGAAAAATCAAGAGAATGTAACTGTGACAAGGTAAACCTCAACAAAACACTACTGAAATATTCTAACTCTTGCATTTCAATGAAAGAAATTCAAAATGAACTTTGAAAAATCAAGAGAATGCAAGTGTTACAAGGTAAATAACGACAGAATACTGCTGAAATATTCCAACTCTTGCATTTTAATGAAAGAAATCAGAAATGAACTTTGAAAAATCAAGAGATTGTAACTGTGACATGGTAAACCATGACAAAACGCTAGTGAAAAATTCCAACTCTTGCATTTCAATGAAAGAAATTCAAAATGAACTTTGAAAAATCAAGAGAATGTAAGTGTGACAAGGTAAACCATATCGAAACACTACTGAAATATTCCAACTCTTGCATTTCACCGAAAGAAATTCAAAATGAACTTTGAAAAATCAAGGAAATGTAACTTTGACAAGGTAAACCACAACAAAACACTACTGAAATATTCCAACTCTTGCATTTCAAAGATATAAATTCAAAATTAAATTTTAAAAATTAAGAGAATTTAGCTGTGTTAAGGTAAACCACAACAAAACGCTACTGAAATATTCCAACTCTTTCATTTCAACGAAAAAAATCCGAAACGAAGTTTGAAGAATTAAGAGAATGTAACTTCGATATGGTAAACTACAACAATGCACTTGTGAAATATTCTAACTCGTGCATTTCAACGAAAGAATTCCAAAATGAACTTTGAAAAATCAAGTGAATGTAACTGTGAGAAGATAAATCATGACAAAACACAAATGAAATATTCAAACTCCTGCATTTCAATGAAAGAAATTCAAAATAAACTTTGAAAAATTAAAAGAATGTAACTGTGACAAGGTAAAGCATAACAAAACAATACTGAAATAATCCAACTCTTGCATTACAATGTAAGAAATTAAAATGAACTGTTGAAAATCAAGTCAATGTAACTGTGACAAGGTAAAACACGACAGAACACTGCTTAAATATTCCAACTCTTGCATTTCAATGAAAGAAATTCGAAATGAACTTTGAAAAATCAAGAGAATGTATCTGTGACAAGGTAAACCATGACAAAACAATACTAAAATATTCCAAATCTTCCATTTAAACTAAAAAAATTCAAAATGAACTTCAAAAAATTAAGAGAATGTAACTGTGAGTATGTAAACGACTATAAAACACTACTGAAAAATTCCAACTCTTAAATTTTAATGTAAGAAATTCGAAAAAAACTATGAAAAATCAAGAGAATGTAACTGTGGCACGGTAAACCATAACAAAACACTACTGAAATATTCTAACTCTCGCATTTCAACGAAAGAAATTAAAAATGAACTTTGAAAAATTAAGAGAATGTAACAGTGACAAGGTAAACCACGACAAAACACTACTGAAATATTCCAGCTCTTGCATTTCAATGAAAGAAATTCAAAATGAACTTCGAAAAATCAAGTGAATGTAACTGTGACAAGGTAAACCATGACAAAACACTACTGAGATATTCTAATACTTGAATTTCAACGAAGGAAATTCAAAATGAAATTTGAAAAATTAAGAGAATGTAACTGTGGAAAAGTAAAGCACGACAAGAAACTACTGAAATAATCCAACTCTTGCATTTCAATGAAATAAATTCAAATAAACGTTGAAAAATCAATAGAATTTAACTGTGACAAATTAAACCACGACAGAGCACTACTGAAGTATCCCAGCTCTTGCATTTCAATGAAAGAAATTCGAAATTAACTTTGAAAAATCAAGAGAATGTATCTGTGACAAGATAAACCATGACAAAACACTACTGAAATATTCCAACTCCTGCATTTCAACGAAAGAAATCCAAAATGAACTTTGAAAAATCAAGAGAATGTAACTGTGACAAGGTAAACCATGACAAAATACTACTGAAATATTCCAACTCTTGCATTTCAATGAAAGAAATTCAAAATGAACTTTGAAAAATTTATAGAATGTAACTGTGACAAGGTAAAGCACAACAAAACACTACTGAAATAATCCAACTCTTGCATTTCAATGAAAGAAATTCAAATGACCTTTGAAAAATCAAGAGAATGTAACTTTGACAAGGTAAACCACGACAAAACACTACTTAAATATTCCAACTCTTGCATTTCAATGAATGAAATTCGAAATGAACTTTGAAAAATCAATAGAATGTATCTGTGACAAGGTAAACCATGACAAAACACTACTGAAACATTCCAACTCTTTCATTTCAACGAAAGAAATTCAAACTGAACTTTGAAAAATTAATAGAATGTAACTATGACAAGGTAAACCAAGACAAAACACTACTGACATATTCCAACTCTTGCATTTCAATGAAAGAAATTCGAAATGAACTTTGAAAAATCAAGAGAATGTATCTGTGACAAGGTAATCCATGACAAAACACTACTGAAATATTCCAACTCTTGCATATCAACGAAAGAAATTCAAAATGAACTTTGAAAAATTAAGAGTATTTAACTGTGACAAGGTAAACCACAGCAAAACACTACTGAAATATTCCAACTCTTGCATTTCAACGAAAGAAATCCGAAATTAACTTTGAAAAATTAAGAGAATGTATCTGTGATATGGTAAACCATGACAAAACACTACTGAAATAATCCAACTCTTGCATTTCAACGAAAGAAAAACCAAAATGATCTTTGAAAAATTAATAGAATGTAACTGTGACAAGATAAACCACGACAAAACACTACTGGAATATTCCAACTCTTGCATTTCAATGATAGAAATCCAAAATGAACTTTGAAAAATTAAGAGAATGTAGCTGTGACAAGGTAAACCGCGACAAAACACTACTGAAATATTCCAACTCTTGCATTTCTACGAAAGAAATCGAAAATGAACTTTAAAAAATCAAGAGAATGTAACTGTGACATGGTAAACAATGACATAACACTACTGAAATATTCCAACTCTTGCATTTCAACGAAATAAATCCAAAATAAACTTTGAAAAATCAAGAGAATGTATCTATGACAAGGTAAACCATGACAAATCACTACTGAAATAATCCAACTCTTGTATTTAAAGGAAAGAAATTCAAAATGAACTTTGAAAAAATAATAGAATGTAACTGTGACAAGGTAAACCACGATAAAACACTACTGAGATATTCCAACTCTTGCATTTCAACGAAAGAAATCCAAAATGAACTTTGAAAAATCAAGAGAATGTAACTGTGACAGGGTGAACCACGACAAAACACTACCGAAATAATCCAACTCTTGCATTTCAATGAAAGAAATTCAAAATGAACTTTGAAAAATCTATAGAAGGTAAATGTGACAAGATAAATCACAAAAAAAGACTACTGAAATAATCCATTTCGTGCATTTCAATGAAAGAAATTCTAAATGAACTTTGAAAAATAAAGAGAATGTATCTGAGACAAGGAAAACCAAGACAAAAAACTACTGAAATATTCCAACTCTTGCATTTCAAGAGAAAGAAATACAAAATGAACTTTGAAAAATCAAGACAATTTAACTGTGACAAGGTAAACCATGACAAAACACTACTGAAATATTCCAACTCTTACATTTCAACGAAAGAAATTCAAAAGGAACTTTGAAAAATTAAGAGAATGTAACTGTGACAAGGTTAAGCACAACAAAACACTACTGAAATAATCCAACTCTTGCATTTCAATGAAAGAAATTCAAATGAACTTTGAAAAATCAAGAGAATTTAACTGTGACAAGGTAAACCATGACAAAACACTACTGAAATATTCCAACTCTTGCATTTCAACGAAAGAAAACCAAAATGATCTTTGAAAAATTAATAGAATGTAACTGTGACAAGGTAAACCACGACAAAACACTACTGAAATATTCCAACTCTTGCATTTCAATGATAGAAATCCAAAATGAACTTTGAAAAATTAAGAGAATGTAGCTGTGACAAGGTAAACCGCAACAAAACACTACTGAAATATTCCAACTCTTGCATTTCAACGTAAGAAATTGAAAATGAACTTTGAAAAATCAAGAGAATGTAACTGTGACATGGTAAACAATGACAGAACACTACTGAAATATTCCAACTCTTGCATTTCAACGAAAGAAAAACAAAATAATCTTTGAAAAATCAAGAGAATGTATCTATGACAAGGTAAACCATGACAAATCACTACTGAAATAATCCAACTCTTGTATTTAAATAAAAGAAATTCAAAATGAACTTTGAAAAAATAATAGAATGTAACTGTGACATGGTAAACCACGATAAAACACTACTGAAATATTCCAACTCTCGCATTTCAACGACAGAAATTCAAAATGAACTTTGAAAAATCAAGAGAATGTAACTGTGACACGGTGAACCATGACAAAACACTACTGAAATAATCCAACTCTTCCATTTCAATTAAAGAAATTAAAATGAACTTTGAAAAATCAAGAAAATGTAACTGTTACAAGGTAAATCACGACAGAACACTACTGAAATATTCCATCTCGTGCATTTCAATTAAAAAAATTCGAAATGAACTTTGAAAAATAAAGAGAATGTATCTGTTACAAGGTAAACAATGACAAAACACAACTGAAATATTCCAACTCCTGCATTTCAAGAGAAAGAAATCCAAAATGAACTTTGAAAAATCAAGAGAATGTAACTATGACAAGGTAAACCATGACAAAACACTACTGAAATATTCCAACTCTTACATTTCAATGAAAGAAATTCAAAAGGAACTTTGAAAAATTAAGAGAATGTAACTTTGACAAGGTAAACCACAACAAAACACTACTGAAATATTCCAACTCTTGCATTTCAATGAAAGAAATTCAAAATGAACTTTGAAAAATCAAGAGAATGTAAATGTGACAAGGTAAACCACGACAAAACACTACTGAAATATTCCAACTCTTGAATTTCAACGAAAGAAATTCAAAATGAACATTGAAAAATTAAGAGAATGTAACTTTTACAAGGTAAAGCACAGCAAAACACTACTGAAATAATCCAACTCTTGCATTTCAACGAAAGAAATCCAAAAAGAACTTTGAAAAATCAAGAGAATGTAACTGTGACAAGGTAAACCATGACAAAACACTACTGAAATATTCCAACTCTTACATTTCAACGAAAGAAATCCAAAATGAACTTTGAAAAATTAAGAGAATGTAATTGTGATTAGGTAAACCTCAACAAAACACTATTGAAATATTCCAACTCTTGCATTTCATCGAAAGAAATCCAAAATGAACTTTGAAAAATCCAGAAAATGTAACTTTGACTAGATAAACCACAACAAAACACTACTAAAATACTCCAACTCTTATATTTCAATGAGAGAAATCCACAATGAACTTTGAAAAATCAAGAGAACGTAACTGTGACAAGGTAAACCACATCAAAACACAGCTGAAATATTCCAACTCTTGCAATTCAATGAAAGAAATCCGCAATGAACGTTGAAAAATCAAGAGAATGTAACTGTGACATGGTAAACCACAACAAGACACTACTGAAATACTCCAACCGTTTCATTTCAACGAAAGAAATTCAAAATGAACTTTCAAATATCATGAGAATGTGAGTGTTACAAGTTAAACCATGACAAAACTCTACTTATATATTGAAAATCATGTATTTCAACGAAAAAAATCCTGACCGAAATTTGAAAAGTCAAGAAACTTTAACTCTGACTCGGTAAACCATGACAGAACACTACATTTGTGAGGGGGAGTAAACAGTTGGGGGGTGGGGCCCATGCGTGTCCCAAAATGTGCAAATTTAAAAAACATTTGCAAATGGGGGCTCAGAGGCCTTTGGCGATCCGGGGGCCCTTTGGGAGCCCGGGGGACCTTTGGGGACCGGGGGCTTCCTTCGGGGTGGGGGTAGGGGGATCGGAGCCCTTTGGGGTTGGGGTAGGGGGAACGGAGCCCTGTGGGGTTGGGGTAGGGGACCTCACGACACTGTTCAAATGGAACTTGTGTATTGTAACGACCACAGAGTTTCACCCTCAAATCCTCTTCTAAAACATCTTCTAAAATCATCTTTTAAAATGTCTCTAACTGTTTCGCCGAAATAATTCCCTAAAATTTCAAAAACGGTTTCGCCCAAATAATCCCTAAACGTAATTTCAGCGTGTTCGTTATGATTTTGGCATCTCTTCGCTGTCACATTTCAAATTACTAGGAAGCCCTTTCCCGCGTTAATCTCTTCATCTCTAAGATCAAAACATTTACCTGAAAACAATTTCCCTTTCATGACAAATCAATCAGCCTTGACATCACCTGTCAGACATTAATAAACATTAGCCCGGAAACAATTCTCCTTGGAAATACATCAAAGACATTAATAAACTTCGCCCGGAGACATTTCTCGGAAACGTGTTCTCCCTGGGGATTCCATGCCCATATATGGTGTGGGATCGGTACTGACAGCACAGGTGTTCTCCCTAGGGACTCTATGCTCATATTTGGTGCTACCACGTGGTTAGGTCACGAGTCAATAAGGCCTTTCTACTTATATATATATATATATATATATATATATATATATATATATATATATCACTATCACTCACTATCACTCACTCACTATACACACACACACACACACACACACACACACACACACACACACACACACACACACACACACACACACACACACACACACACACACACACACACACACACACACACACACACACACACACACACACACACACACACACACACACACACACACACACACACACACACACACACACACACACACACACACACACACACACACACACACACACACACACACACACACACACACACACACACACACACACACACACACACACACACTATATATATATATATATATATATATATATATATATATATATATATATATATATATATATATATATATATATATATATATATATATATATATATATATATATATATATATATATATATATATATATATATATATATATATATATATATATATATATATATATATATATATATATATATATATATACATATATATATATTTCTATTGTTTGGTTCGTTTTTTTCTAGTAATAGTGCTGTTGAAGTCATCCAGGAGTTTATCCCCAGCCCTACGAACTGTGCGCCCTCTGGTGAAGTAATTTATTTTATTCCTCGCTAAGATTACAATTCCATAAATTGATCTTATTTTACCTTGTAATTGTTATAATTCTTCTCTTCTTTCAATTAAGAAAAAAATTTCACATTTTGGCGTGTAAATATGACAAATAAAAACAAGTAGAAAAATTTCCAATGTATTTGATCTAGTTCCCTCCGAACCAGGTTTCTGGGCGGGGGGAGAAGTAATTTCATGTAGCCTAATTTGCTTGTGTTTTGCAAGGTTTAGATTTTTATTCGTGCCTGTCAGAATCTTTGATTTTTCAGCTATATTTCCAATTTCACGTTCGTATTGCTCTTGTTGGCATCGATTATTGGTTTTATGGAGACAAGATCAAAATCTCAAAAGACGCTGATTTCAACTTGCGCGGCTTTAATGTCTATAGAAAAAATGAACTTCCCAAGAAATTTAAATATGATCACGCCCTACTTCTCAGGTAGCTCTCTATTTATAATGTTTTTACCTAACTACGTTATTTTTAATGAAATTGGTTTGTACCACATGTTATTTGTTGATGCTTAAATTAAGTTTCCGTTGAACAATGAACAATCCATTCCAAAAAATTCAGTTCCATCCTGTCTTTTTTTTCACTGAAATTGCACAAAAAGCCGTATCTTAAACTTATTTTCTTACTCTTAAAACATAAATCATCTAACCTTTGGGAGTGTTCCATAATTTTGTTCTCTTTTGGGTCTCAATTCCGTCAAAACTAACCTAAATAGTGAATTCTATGTTAAGATCACTAAAGAGGAACGTAAGGGAGTTCAGGCTTTGGTAAGTTAATAGTTAAATTTAAAAGCTATTGTACCTATATATTATATTTTCTACTTAAAAAAAGCAAAGTAATTCCAATGAAAGTTTTTTCTTTTTTAATATTTAAAAGCTTGTGGCAATAACGTTTCTGAAAAGCCATCTACCGTACCTGCTGAATCTAGGATTTTTTTGTAATTCCAGACTGTTTTTCAGTAAGCTATTGCTCTTCTATTGAGAAATAAGGTCTTTCAGACACATGAAATTTGTAGTTCGGAAGAGAAAATATCGAAGAAAAACAAGATGTCACAGCAGATTAAGTTTGTTGTTCAACGTTCTTTTATATATATATATATATATATATATATATATATATATATATATATATATATATATATATATATATATATATATATATATATATATATATATATATATATATATATATATATATATATATATATATATATATATATATATATATATATATTTTTTTTTATATATATATATATATATATATATATATATATATATATATATATATATATATATATATATATATATATATATATATATATATATATATATATATATATATATATATATATATATATATATATATATATATATATATATATATATATATACCAGGCCCTTCTTCATCAAATAAAACCTGAAGCAGCCAATTTTCGCTTTTAAATATAAAACTGATGCTGAGCAATTTTTTCTGTATCTTAATAATTAGCAGAATAAGTTCACAGACACTATTTAAAGGACGGAGGACCATCTGCAACGTATTGAAAGGCAAATAATTAGGTATTACAGCCCCCACAAAGCGCTGTTAAAAAAAAATTTATTTCTAGCGTGAGCTCCGTTGACTTTTTCCCCTGATTTCAGTTTAGATAGAACTTTGTCGGAATGAGCGAATTGTTTTTGCAAAATCTAAAACGTAACAATGGTCTTGAAAGGGTTATGAAAGTGATCTATGGGGAGGGCGATGTTATATTTTGTCTTGTTTAAAAAATGTTCTGTGAAAATGTTTTGAAGAATAAGATTAAGTTCAGAGAGCCTTTGAAAAGATCTTTAAAATGATAATTTCAAATCGTTTCTTGCCCCCCTCCCCTTTTTCCGATAGGTAGCTCCATAGCATTGATGTTTAGTAAGAGTTGATTCCAAAGTAGTTTTCAATGATAAAAAAAAAAGTATTCTTTATATCTTAATATAATATAGATGATTTTTTGGATAATACACAAATATATAAAGCATATTCTAATTAAATGAATAACAACTAAAAATAAAACCCTAGAAAATAGATTAAAAACAACTTTGAATGACTATACTTTCAATGAGCTGAAAATTACATCCCATGCTCTAGTTGACAACTAAATATGCAGAAGGTAAACTTCTGTGAATATTTAAATGTTAGTATATACCATCTATTGAATTTGCGCAGACCTCCGTACCAAACAGGTTTTTCTGGTAGGTAAACAGGTCATTACACTCGGTCATTACACTCTTTGTCAAGAGGAATGAGTACAACTTGATTGGTGATTAGGATTTGAATAAAAGGAATAGTTTTCTTTACAATTCATATTAGTAAGAGAATTGAATTCAAAGAGAATAGTTTTTATTTGCAAGGATATTAGTGGATAAAAAAAAAATGAGTGGTGCATTTACACTATGGGAGATTATTTATGTAACCGACATCAGCAGTAGCTACGATATACGAGTACCTAATGTAGCTGTGGAAATAACTGCTGGTTGTAAACTATGTCTTGAATGGGACACTATGTATGCGAGATATGTGATATCATTAAGTAAATTTAAGCAGGAGGAACAGCTGTGTTTTGCTGGAAAAGTAAATATTCTCCATATAAATAAACTTCGGTCAGCATTAGATATCCTATCGAAATATATTGATGAGAACAAAATGCATCAGTGAATATTATTATTATTGTAATTATGTTAAATAAAAAAGTTTCTAAATCAATGGTATTTTTCTTTTTCTATAGTAGACTAGCGTATATTTTTTAGAGTAGAAAAAAGAAATTCTGTTTAGTCTGAAGTTAGTTGTGAGAGAGTTAGGACTCTAAGAAATGGATAGATTCGAGAAAGATCGAATCATGAGGAATCTAGTTCTTATGGAAAAGCGTTTGATTCTAGACGATGATTTTCTAGAGTTGTCTATTCAAAGGAAGATATTTTCTCGGGGAATGCTTGTCTATATAATGAAAACTTATTCTCCATCATTAGACTATTTTATGAAGCTTCGACATCGTGGTCCAAATGCATTTACACAATTTATTGATATATTGATCACGACACAGCAAAATGATATTGTGGATATGCTTTTAAACTTTAGTTTTTATAAATTTAGGACTTTTTTTTCATAAGAAAGATGGTGCTCAAGGATGATTTACTCCTCTCTCTCTCTCTCAGACAATTTTTTTTTTTGTTACTAGCTCAGTTTCATTGTGGTAGTGAGAGCGTTAACACATGACAAAATGTTCCATACATGTCCGTTATGTATGTACACACAGGGCAGCTGGTCATCATGTGAGAATTGCACAATGATTGAGGAGTATAATGAAAAGTGTAGATTATGCAACCCTTGTAAATTGCATAGAGGATATGCTGTACAATTTAAAGCTTGCAATTCCTGCCTTGAAGAGGTGTGTGACTCTCATCCTAGAGGCCACCTATGCTCCAATGATTATTATGATAAATGTAAGCAGTGGGAGAGTACATATCCCAGTCTGATTAAGAAGAATCACAACCGTAAGGTTAATTTATTGCTGCAAGATTGGTATCGTCGTGGTTTTCGACTGTTCTGGGAGGAGGAACTGGGTCAACGATTCAACTGCTTGAACAACAAAAGACTATGGTTTCTACATCATTGTTGTGAAGACAAAGTGTGTTATGATTATAAGCCCACTGATTTTTATTTGGCTGTGACGGACTGTGATTTGACACTCGAGGAAACTGTTTGTGAAATTGCTTCAAATACGCAAATTGAAACATGTGAATTCTATAGAATGAATGAGACTAGTATCATTGACTATACAAAGAGATATGACAAGAGTGAAGTCACATTCTACTGTAGAAAATGTGACCCCGACATTGCACTACATCAGGATCAGTACACTGTGAATTCAGATAATCTACCTGCACTAGTTGTTGTCGACAAAGACCTAGTAGTTGATGAAATCTAAAGAGTAGAAAAGTCGTTTTATCATGTATATAATTTTTTTATTGATAAACAATTTAACATTAATCTTTGGAACATTTTATTATTAGGGCACTAAAATCAATATTAAATACAATTGTAAGTATATTCTCCACTAGAAAGTCGTTCAATTGAGGTAAGTCAACGTAGATGTTGAGAAACTGCTTGTAGGTGTAGCCACAACATCTGAACATGAAAAAGAGTAGTGCATGAAAGCCACTTGTCTTAGTCGTTAAATCCTGTACTCTTCGTTGATTTTGAATAATGGTTTTCCCACTGCTTTCAATAAAGATGCTGATGTATGGAGCGTAGAATTTATACGATAGGCCAAAAGGATCAAAAAATTCAATATTATTCGCTGTTTGAAAGATGCATAGCCAATGGTCAGTCTTCAAAGTCGATGGACTGCTATTAACAATGATTAGGGTATTGTTAACACTTGGAATTTTTTAAATGAAGTCAGAGAGTCTGCAATAGGACTTGTACTGGGACATGTATGGATCCATACTAAATACATTGATTATTTGATTTGTGTTCATGGTGCTAGTTCTAGTAGAAAAATGCCGTCGGGTGTGATTTCCCAATAGGTTTCAAATTGACTCAGTGATATTAGCGTGATACTCTCAGTCAGAGCATTGGCAAATGTACACTCTAAACGTACATTCCCTGTTCGTACTATGGTCATATCTTGCATGCCTGGCAAATCCAAAACAATAACCCCATGATTTTTTGAAAACATTGAATCGGTTATTCCATTTTCAAATAGTTGAGAGTCATGATCTAGGGATTGCATAGTCAACTCGTACAGAGTTCTATAGGATTTTTTGTCAAATGATAGAGTTTGCAGTGGAATACCATTCACTTTGCGCACAAGACTAGATAGACCGAAATAATTAAAATCATGGGGATATTCAATCCAGGACTCCACGTCGTTGCCAATCTTTGGAAAGTCCAAAGCTGTTATTGATAGAATTTTTACTGTGATAAAAAATGAATAGGTTTTTCGACAGAAAAAACCAGCACTGTGACGGGGATAGGCGAGCTTCTGTGGGATACAACGTTTAATTTTGTTACCATTGGCTCTTAGCTTTTCCACTGCCAATGCACCAGAGCTCATAACTTGTTGTTTTCGAACGTGGAGAATTGCCGATGTGATAATAACATTTGCATCGGGTGCTGCAGGAAGTGTTTTTCTCAAAATGAAATTCGATGGGGCCATTTGTAACTTTATGTCAATCTTCACATTGGGGGGAGGGGGGGGTAGCCATTGGGATATATTGAATATCTTATGATTTATTTGTACAACTAGCAAAGCTTACCGAATGAATTCATGTTTCAGATCAGCACATGGATCAACAATTGTTCTATTTTCATAGTACGACGAGAGTCAGCTCGACTTATTGGACGCCTGTGTTATGATCATCAAAAATTTTCTTTGGCTTGCAGAGGCTGAACAATTATTGCTAGTACTCACCAATGTTCTATTAATAAATACATTAATTTGCTTTCATAGGTTGTGTAGAATACAGTTTTCATAGGAGAGACCATCGCCGGCATTTGGAGTTGTATTATCTGACTTTTTCTTCACCACAGAATTTAAATCAATAAATGTTGATGACAATTCAATGAAATAGTCTTCATTGGAAAATATTTGAAAGTGTATATTTTCCGAGAGAGGTTGTTGAGGGTGAAATTGTTCATAGTAGCCATACTTGACACTGACATCAACATTTTCAGCGTTGAATAGATTCAATGAGGACCTGATTGATGGATATTATTCCGTGTGGGGGAGATAAGTCATCTTAAGAGAAGAAATCCTTCTTTGATTTAACAATCTTTTTCTTTTTCTTCTTCTGCTGCTGATGCTTATTCGCCTTCGGGGTTTTAGTTCTGAAAGTCCTTGTTGATGTCCTTTGCTTCCTTCCTGGGTGGAGACTGATGAGTGAATGACGCGAACACATCCTTTTCAAACCCTCCCCATTTTGTCGAGATTTTAATTGTTCACCAACGGCTCTTGCTGAAGATCTAATATTGTCCTTAACACTCTCCTTGAAATTCTTGCCCGACCCCCAGTCCTGGAGTGTGGAGGCAGCAAAATTTGATGCAGCAGGTACAAGATATTTTCTGGCAAGGGGTAGTGCAGAACGAAAGAGCCTAGCAAACCAGCTACCAAGACCATAGCCAGACATTGTAGTACGCCCCTTGTAGTAGTCCAATCCATTGCCTATTTGACGTGGACTCAAAGCACCAACATAACAGTCAATATCGGGACAAACAAATGGAGTTCTTCTATTGTTCATTTCTTAGGTTATTGTACCGTCGTTGTCGTTGACAATGGGTCGAAAATGAAATGTAATCACTTCTAAGCCTTTTGAAATTTCTATTGGATCACCTAATTCAGTTCTTAGTGTTAAATGACAGAGTTCCAAATATGAAGTGTTTACGGGAATATAATGAAGATGCTTTATATTGTAGTGGTGAACATGTTCTAGATTGGTTTTTCGTTCAAGAACTCGAAGGAGGGGAACATTTGAATTACCAACCCGAGATCTTTCCACAAATGAAGCGTAGAGAAATATACAAGTGTCCGTGGAGAAGCTGGGTGCATAGTCTGCATAGATAACATGGTCACTACCTCTGACATTTTCTGTCTTAATAATATGGTTTTTAAAACCAAGAACCTCACGTAAATTCTCATTGAGGAAAATTCTTTCATTCTGAAATGGATTGGTAACATAAATTCTCGTTTGGTACGTCGAGTAATTGAAAGTTAAACAGCCTTTTTTTCGACTTGCAATTTTTTGTTGATAACTCGACACAGGTCATGAATGGTAGTGTATTCCCTGTAGGGGATGTTAGCAATAGGGTACTGATTAGAGTCAAAAGTTGCCATTGCACCTTCATCACCGAATTCAAACGGTCGTATTTTTATTTCATATTTACGATCCTTTCTCAGGATATCATAGGTATTTTTGAGAATACAGTCGACAAGAGCCACTTCATATGCACCGTCAAATTTGATGGCGGGGGAGAGTTTTGTCCAAAAATCACTTGTCTTATTCAAGTCATTTTAGAGAGGATCTGAAAAGTTAGAAAAGAAATTTAAATATAAATCATTTGTAATTGTCAATATATTCAACACAAATACAATAATCAAAATAATAGTTGTATCCTATACATCTATCAAGTAACTGTTTCTTACCCCTGCAAGTAATTGTCTTTAATATCTTTTCAGTTTGGGATATTTCACGATATTTTTTTACTTTTTGCAGTTCATAATCATAAAAGACACCTAGAATGACCTAATCCGTTATATCACGCAGATAATCAGCTATGGGTGTATTGTCTGGGATTTTTGACAATTTAAAAATATCAGTGGACCACAAGTAATTCCCCTTTTCAAAAACATTAGTTGTTCTATTAATTCGAATCGTATCACCAACATTGAATTTATTTTTCTTCTTCTTCTTGACTTTTGATTCATTGGAATATTGTTTAAGAAAGGTGTCAATTGTATTATGATCCGAATGATGAACTTCCGTTGGTGTAGAGTTGGACAATGATTGAAGAGGTCGTTGATTATAAATCAACATGATTTTATCTAGATCATGAATAAAAGCTGGCGTATTTTTCAATGTACAATATCTTGAAATTGAAAGTCAAATAGTTCTTATCAATCGTTCGGCCAATGCAGCCTTTATAGGACTGTGCGGATGATAGAGTAGTGTACTATATTTCTCTAGTACTTTTGCAACATGAGGATTAACAAATTCACTACCGCGATCCGTTTTAAGTTTTTTATATGAATCCTGTTGGAGAATACTTTCAATGGCTTGAGCAACTTCAACACCTCTCTTTGATCGCAATGGAATTGCATATGCATAGCGACTAAAGACACTGATTGCAAGTAGAATGTACTTGTACGGTATATTGTGATGCCTTTGAAGCTCGTCTAGAGTCAGGAGATCTGCTTGCATTATATACAGTGGGTAAAAGGATTTAGTTTGTTAATATTGATTGTCACGAAGTCTATGATTCCGATGCAAAGTGTAACTTGGTTCATTTTGTAGATAGTCTTGTACAATTTTAGTGCGAATACCCGTGACTTTGGAAAGAGTTGTGGGGAACTTAAACTCCCCACCTCGCCAATATTTTCATAAACACCTTTCAGAACTTCAGCCATTTTGAACGTAAACACGTTGTGTAACGTCCGCTACCCTTTTGTATACTGGCTGCTGCTGGTGATGGGGACGTTGACGTGATACGCCTTCGCTTTTGTCTAGCTATCAGTGGTGTGCTATTATTTTCAAAAATTTATTTAAAATATTCTTCTTCAAGTTCATATTTTAATATTTATGATGATGATGCACGTTCATTTATATTTTTTATAATTTGTATATTGACAATGAGACTTTTGGTGAAGTTTAATGTATTTATAAATTTGTATAGACGAGTGTAAAATGATAATAGTCCTTTACGATTTGTAACCATCTCATAAATTAAATCAAGTATATTATATCTCTTGCCCTGAATTATAATCATTTAACCATTGCTATCAACTTGAATTTGATCACTTTCCAAGAGATAGGTTAGGAGTCGTTTACTTTTTTCAATCTATGAGTTGGGCAATAGATTTACAAATTTAAAAAAAAATTAATAAAAATCCACCTTATTTTATTGTTTTCCAGCAGCAGCAGCAGCAGCAGCAGCAGCAGACTCTTGAGAAGATGATTTTTTTTTGGGATCAGCAGCAGCAGCAGTGTGCTTTGATCGATAAGGTTAGTCCACTCGACGAAGTGCATCTTGAAATAAAATCAGTTTTTTATCATCATCAATAGTTTCATTGTCGTGGAATTTACTCAGATTGTCCTCAAAGTGTTCGACGGGTGAGAGAGCGAGTTCTATTGGAGTCAATTTGTAGGGTTTTGCCATTCTCACTAGAGAAAACTCTTTACAAGTCCTGCAATTATTGGTGGTAAAAGTGTGAAAAAGCTACGGCCCGCCTGAAGAAGTCGTTTCCTTTTTAAATTCTTTCCTTTCTTTTTAGAGGCCCAGGTACGTACAATGGAACGATGTTGCTTTGCCTGTTGCTTAACTACTGCTGGTAGTTGAACATTACCCTCGGTCAAATTTAAACAAAGTTCATATATTAGATTAATGAAATCATTGTCAATACCGTGTTTGAGTATTGCTTTTCTAAGCGGAGGTTTTGAAGTGCTTAGAACTGAAAACAAATGTCTATTTTCATGTAGTTTCTTCAGTGTCATGATAGTGACTAATAGCTCTTTTTAGTGTTCACCAGGAGATAGACAGTAATACAAGTGCCGTAGAGATCTGTGACTGCACGCAGATCCTCTGATGTATTTTTATTAAGATCCAGCAGGATATAACCGTGGGGTTTATTAGTTGCCTGATTGTATGCTGAGAGCAGAAATTTAGGGGCACCTGGATAGATTTTTTTATTGAGGGTTATTAGCGAGCGAGAATCACAAACAATTCTTTAGATGATATAGTAGGTACAGTTCAAAGCAAGTGTTCGCAAACATTTGATCTGATGAAACAGATTTTGTAGAACTAGAATAACGGAAATCTGTTCATGATGAGAGCGAACAGTGAACAATTGCAGCATTTGCTGGGACCATTATTCAATAGATTCAGCCAGATCGTCAATGATCAGCCAAGAGTTTGGTTTAATAATGTTGAAAACATCAAGTCCCTGTATGAACTGTATCAGCACCAATCCCATGGTGATGGTAGCAATTGATTTTATTTTATTGTATGACTCATGCCAAGTACTATAGCAATAGTATATTATTTTCAGCTTTTCCGAAAACACTTTATCGCAATTTTTAATTATTTTAGTTAAAAGTGTTGTTTTGCCCGACATTGAGGGCCCACACAGAAACGATCTGAACGGTGTTTTAAATTGATACATGTTCCTTTCAACAGTTCACCTGGACAACTAACTGTAGACCCCAATTGTCTAATGACTAAATAATTTTTCCCTACTACCACTACTCTGTTCTTCAAGAAGAAGACAAAGACAAAGACAAAGACGAATAAAGAATCATATTTTTTTCTTTTATTATATGCACATAAAAAAAGTAACAATAAATTGAAAAAAAAAAATACACTTTTTTAAATTTATTCATAATAAAAAATAAAAAAACACTTACATAGTTATACATACAGAGAAAAAAAAACACTTTTTTTTTGTTTACTTATAGAGAGAAAAAAAAAACATTAAATTATAGAGAGCACTTGAAAAAATACCCTTTTTTAAATTTATTTATAATAAAAAAATACAACAACAAAATTTACATAGTTACAAAGATAGAGACACAAAAAACACATTTTTTTTTTTGTTTATATACAAAAAAAACATTAAATTAGCGAGGGCACTTGAAAAAAAAAAATCTGCTCTAAGTCCAAAAAAAAAAAAGATAACTTTGGTGACGGTGCGCCCCCCGCGCTGGCGGCGGCCGCCCCCCCGGGCCGCGAGCCCCCCCCCCCCAAAGGCCGCGAGGCCCCCCCCCCAAAGGTTTTTTTAGGAAATTAGTTACAGGACCTTATTTAAACTGACACTTTCCCGGTGGGCAATACATTCGATCCGTTCTGAAGTTAAATAGTGACCAAGGGGGGGGGGGGTGGTCAAACCATCTTGAAAAACATAAGCCTGGTCAGGCATGGTACTCACGGCTATTTTCTCTATAGTTACAGTATAGTTCTTATAGTTCTATGAACGAATTGCCAACAATTTGGCTCGTGGAATTGTATTTTGAATAATACAATTCATATAAATATCCATGTCGAAATTCTTGTCCACATAGCGCGTGGGTACTCCTTTGCAACGTTTCTTGATTTCCTCGTTGTATGTCTGTATAAAGTACACCTTCGGACCTACAAACATACAATGGGAAATCAAGTCGCTACCAGTTTCAGATTTAAAAAATAAAAGTTGATTGGATGCCCGACAGTTTACTAGCTAAGGGTAAAGATCAACACCCACCTTGGGGTAGTCCATTCGTGAACTGAAAATTTCACCGTGCGCCAAATCATCAATTAGATTTGGTGTTTTTACTTTTAACAGTAGAGAATCCGTGTCACCGTAGCAGACCTCTACTTGCCCCTTTTCCGGCCACCGTACCCTAGCCACATTGTAGTAGAATTCCAACTTGAGCTTTTTTGATATTTCTAAGATAGCACTGCCTGCAGCAATATTTTTATTCAGGACAATGTGTCTTTTTTTCCTATTCAAAAGTACCATGTCCGGACCAAGGATTGTAAAGGAAGTGTAATTGGGATCGGCAATAATTCGAGCACATTGTTCTGGATCGGTCACGACGTCACAACGATTCCTATTGCGAACACTCTCACACATTTTACCGAAAGCCGAATTTAAAATGAGTTTATAAATTTCTTTTTCAGCTTTCGTCTGTGCTGCAGAACGTTTGCTGACAAAAGTGTCAAAAAGCGTTTTCAGATAGGGTTTTTGACTAAACTCGAGTGCTCTGTGAAGATTTGTTACGTTTAAACCATTGTTTAACTTAAATTTTAACGCTACATGTTGTACAACTATTTTTTTTTTTGGCAGAAGGTCAGCAATAAGTTTTTGTTTTGAAGGTGCCCAATGCAATCCGTCCACCTTGACTAGACAACTATTGTGAGGACTCAAAGAGTCATTATTCAAAGGTATATTGATACACGGGACAACAAAATCCTATACTGAATCGTGAAGCTTGACTGGTATATCTCCATCAATTTCAAAAAACCATCCAACCGGTCCATTCTCCTCAACACTGTCAATGTTGGGGAAATGGGAAGCTTGAGGGTCATTGAGCCATTTATAGTCGCCGCAAGGTAGTGCATAATGGGACATGGCCGAGGGGTAGAGAGAATTCATATCGAGGAAAACTGCATTTGATTTTGTCCCCATCTTCTCTCCTGTTGGATCGGTTTCCAAGATACGGTCTCCGTGAAAAACAAAACCCCCCCTCATTGACCTTTCGATGAACAGATGCTGATCAATGTCGGTGATTAGCCCAATTTTTTCCCCACTAATTTTCAGGATGAGGTCCATCACTAGATGAGGCGAAGAATAATAATACCCCAAATCAAGATTAAACTCATCATAGATTTTATTCGTATTTTTACACATAATGTCTAACAAAGTTAACACGTCACTCGACAAATACAGCTTGCAGTAGTCAAATCCATTTTTACACCCCCCCTCTGCCCAAACTTTTTTAGCAAAACTGTATTCCTCAGGGGTGCAACTACGATCGTGAAGACTGTCGTAAAACGATTCAATACAAGGAATAGCCTCCTCGGCGAATCTCGACATGGAACAATAATGGTCATAAGGATATATGCCCTTGACTATTAACAAATCATATAAATCATTTGGAAATTGTTGCTTGAGAAGGGGGAAAGCATTGCTGCCGTCATCGTTTTTCTGCACTTGAATTAATTCGCTCAATGATTTGGGGAAAAAACTGTAGGAATCTAAAAAGCGAATTTTATTCGTGTACTCAACGCCGGCTTCAACAAATTTCCACATAAATTCCAAAACAAGCAACTGTTCTGCTGATTTAGGTATGATTTTGTACGTAAAGCTGTCTATCACCCATGCGTCAGCATCATCATCATTATCCAGTGTTCCATTTCTTTGAAGATGTGCCAATGCAGGTAGCAGACACTTCAGATCGTAGTTAGAGTTATGTAAAAAAACCGGTAGAAAAAGTTGTTGTTTAATTTTTAAATTACACAAATTGTGAGCCCACCCCCGAAAGTTACATTTTCCCGTTGAATTGGGGTCAATAAGGTGATTTTGGTCCTGCACCACGTTTTTTGGAGCTAAGGTACTCCTACACACCCAGCAAATTGTCCACTTTTCCAACGCCCGTTGCTTTTTATCTGACAATGTCATCGGATAATTGGTATAACATAATCGTAAAATTACCCTGTTTGCCGTTTTTATTAAAGAAACCAATAGCTTTTCCATACTGCCTTCCTCGTCCATAGTAAAAAAAACTCTTCCAATAGCAGGTTATTGTTGGCGTCGTGACGGGCGTGCGCATAGGAACACGCAACTAGTTTGTGTTCCTTGACTATATTTGGCCTTGATTGGTATGATACCTCAACCAGTATTGATTCACAATCTAAAGACACATAATCAAACGGTAGAATGTGTTTTTGAAATTGTTTATAGTTTAAAATGTCTTTGCCTTCTACCGGCAGTTCAATGCTCTGATTTAAGTGAATTTTGAAATGTCTCGTGTGATCTGATAACTTTCGCTCAGATGTGAATGGGGAAAGGAACATGGGGCAAAAGAAACGTTCACTTTTATGAATGCCGTGACAGAGGATTCGACTTATTGCTATAACGGGAAAAAATGACCATAAGAATTTACATCTTTGGGAGGTTGGTAAATAACCCATACAAAATTTTTAACATTTTCCACCATCGGTGTCCTCACTGAGTACAAAACTCCTTTTTTATTCGGTTTTTCCCCCCATCTACAAATTCAGTGTCATACTGGAGAACAACCACCCCCCCCCCAAGAATTTAATTTGCTTTTTCGAATATGCTTATTTATTTAAAGGACACCGGATATTTTACCTCTAAACAATCAAAATTTAATTTAGGGAAATTTTTCCCACCGTTACGTGCAAGTTTGTCGAGATTTTTCATTCTTGACTATTTGTATAATGTCTTATGGGCCGCCGCTAAAAATGCATATTTAAAGCATTGCAGCCCTGTGTTAAATCTGAAACCCTGAACTCCTCCTGTAGTCGACAAATTCGGGTGGCATTTTATTCTTTTACCCCTCCCACCCCTTAAAATAAAGTTTTTTTTAAATCTACTGAGATTCAGATCCATGCGTTCAATGTATAAAATGGTGGAACCATTCCCTCTCTCTTTAAATTCATCCAAAGTTTAAATTAGTTTATGTACCCGGTTGAAAAAGTTGTCTTTAAAATCATTTTGATCTGGGTAAAAAGTTAGGGTACCTGTCGAAAAATTAAAAAAAAAATTTTCCCCAGATGTCCCTTTTTGTAAATACAATTTGTTAATCAACGATGCTGTATTTCCCCCCGACTTCCCCCTTTCTGGATCTGAATATCAATAAGTGCTCGAATTCTGTCGATATAGCTATGGAGATTTTTCACAGGGTCATTTAAAATAATGCCAGCGATTTCCTCGGGAAGGCTAAAATCTACCCTATATGTTTGCAAATGGCTCAGAGCAGATTCTAACAGATAAAAATCAGGCAATTCCGGGGGCGTAGCACTATTTTCATGTCCTGACCCTGTTTGTTCAGGACTCAATTCACTAATTATAAAGTTCTCATTAAAAATGCCCCCGGAAAAATGAGCTGCTGTTGTATTACTACTACTATTAAGCGGACTGGTGGAGGAGGGTGACAGGGACATGTCAATAACACCACTCCCAGTCTGTTCAATCACAGTGGGGGGTTGTGACATGAGGTCTCCTAGTACATGTTCCAAGGTGTTTAGAGACAATTGATCGAGCCAGCCTGTATTGTCCTCTGATGGAATTTCATTATAAGGAACCGGGTCAGATTTACTTGTAGTATCATTTAAATATTCACGCATGAAACTATTTGACCGCTCTGGGTCCTCAAGCATGTCAATATCACAGATTAAGTCATCCAGACTGATCATTTCCACACACACATCATTAAGGAAACCCTCATGCCACTTCATAGGATCTAGAACCAGTGTAGGTTCATACCTGATCTCTGCTGGTGGTGACAGAATTGGTATTGTAAATATACCTGCTTCATCACTCGATGGTGCCACTGGGAGTGCTATATTTTTAATCTGTAGAAAAAAAAGTTTTATTTTTTATGTAAAATAACCATTTTTTTTTTTATAGTTAATAAAATTTGTCAATTTCTAATAGTCATTGTCCCACCACCACCTGAACAATTAAAAGAAGAATAAAAAAAAGTTACATTGCCTTATGTCTTTCATAATGTCAACTGAACATGTTAAAATAATTTTTTTTTTTTAGTCGGGAAAATGTAGTCTTATTCTTAGAAGGGTAAGTTAGAACAAGAGAATGATAGAAAAAATTAATGGTTTTATTCCAAAATTTTTTTTTTTTAATAAAAACGCAAAATATGAGTCCAATTCGATTGCTTGAGCCTCTTCATTATAACTGTCAATGAAATTTGACCATTGTTCGACTAACGCAGTATGCTGTACTAAAACTCGCTCCTCGGCTTCGGTTAAAGGACACGAACTCCATATGTCGGCGGTTGGTGGTGTTGTTACTTTCTTAATAATCCGTATTTTCCTCTGTCTTTTGCCAATGGATTTTTTTTTTTGACCTGGGCTAAATAAATACTTGTAAGAGAGAAGAACTTTTTTCTCCATCCATAACAACAATTAAAATGTTGGATGGCCCTTTATAGAGACCTCCGCCCCTCCCCAAACCCCTCCCGGGGAGAACCCTTGGGAACCGGGAGCTTCCTTCGAGGTAGGAGGATTGAAACCCTGTCCCAGTTGAGGAGGTATCGGACTCCACAACACTGTTCAAATAGAACAGTCTCAAATTCTTTTCTTGAACCTTTCAAAAACGAAAATAATTGCCTGAGTTGGTTCAAAATAATAATATTTTCTTCGTATGTGAAACCCATAATTGGAGATTACTAAAACCTTCTTCCTGTCACAGGAAATCCATTTAAAATTCAAAGCGATGGGACCATCTGATACAATGCAAATTGTTTTAGCGCACTAATCTAATTTTATGGGTGACTTGCCGACCGTTAAATACCAAAACGTTTTTTTTGTTTAAAATTGATTTTTTGATTTTATGTTTTATTTTTTTTATTTTAAAATTTTAGTTTGTTTTTTTTTGTTTTTTTTTATAGAAATGCGTATAAGCAATCATTTATATATATATATTGAAAATTTTTTTAAATAAAGAAAAAGACAAATATTATAAAAAAATTTTTATTTTTTTTTAAATAATAAAAAGCTATGCGCCTGAGAAAATTTTGTCTTATTTTTGAAAATAGGGATAGAAAAAATAATGTATATGCGGACAAATTCTGACTGGACGTTGATGCCTTAGCTAAGGTACTCAACTTTAATTGGTACGAGCTCAGTATGCTTATTTGAGACCGGGTCGAAAGAGGCACTGACCCTTTTCAAATTAATTCAATTTTACATTGAACTCCTTCGCAAGTCAGAGGGCGCTGTCGCTGTACGTCGAGAGCTCACTGCATGGTCCAGATGGCGTGTAACTTTTCCAGCGAATTTGATAACAGACGCCCTTGCGGTCTGTATTAACGAAGGTTCGCCACATCTCGCTTTATTCTCAGAAGGGGGATTATTGCACGTCTCTTCTTCCTTTAAAAAAAAGGACAAAAAAAATTTAGCATGTAGCAAAAATGCATTTTGGGTTTTTTGAAAATAATTCAGTTTATGTTAGACATCTAAAGTAGTGTAAAAAACATCTTGCTTTCAAACTCAGATTTTTTTATAGTCAAATGGAGAACCTATTATACACTGCTCCTCCCTCCCTCCACCCTCCACCCTCCTAACGCCCTTGTTACGGTAATAGAAGTTTTAATTAATAATTAAAAATCCGTTTTTTCGGTCCTTAATAAAACCTAATTATTATACATTCTTTTTACAATAAAGTAAAACTATCAGATTTCAATAAAATCTAGACATAAATAGAAATTTAAGAAGTTGAAAAGTTAATTAGCATGGCTCAGTCAATCCCCTCCCCCCCCCCCCTATGTTATAAAAATGTACGTTAAAAAAAAATTATAGCAAACAAAAAAATGTAATTTATTAAAAAGGGTTATAATGTAAAAAAATTTATTTTTGTGGAAATGGGGGGGGGGTGAGGGTTTTGAACGAATTAAATTTAAGGAAGAGATTCTTCAACGCAGACTGGCCTGTAAATATTTTAAAAAAACATCCATAAAAAAAACAACACTGATCTTTATAAAAAAAAATCACACTGTAATAAAAAGGAAGCTTTAATAACAATTAATATATTAAAAGAATCATAATTTTATTCTAGTACCAAATTACCGATATAAAGCTAAGCACTTTTTCAAAAATATCCCCTAACACGGCCGCTTATATTTATAAAAAATCACCCCTTAAATGCAGACGGGCCTGTAATTATTTAAAGAAAAAGAAATAAAAAAAAAAAGCCACTGATATTTATAAAAAAAGGAAGCTTTTTTAAAAATTAATAAATTTTTAAAATAGTTAACCAAAAAGTTTAAGTAAAGAATTTATTCATTAACTTAATGACCATAAAATTTTTTTTTTTTTTTTTTTTTGCAGACTGGCCTTGAAGTATTTTAAAAAAAACCCCTAAGAAAAAAGGGTCATTGATATTGATAAAAAGGAAGCTTTTGTAACAATCAATACAGGAAAAAATACATATTTTATTCTAATCCCAAATTGCCGATCGAAAGCTAAGCACTTTTTTCAAAAAACATCTAAAAGACCCATTGATCTCGATAAAAAAAAATCACACCGTAAATTTCAACCTATAAGAGAATAAGAGGTTTTTTCAGCTCCTAAAAACAACAGGCTTCTAAGTAGATAAGTACCCTTAGTTCTAGTGTAAGGAAAGAACTTCTTACTTAACTTAATGGCAAGACAATTTCTTTTTAATATAATAATGATAATATTTTTTACTCACCAAAAATTGCATAGAATTATCCATTTTTCTATGTAAATACTTTTTACAAAAAATGATTGTAGTGCTATCTCGAATATAAACTATTCAAAACTGATGGAGAATCAAATATGAAATCTGAATATATACAAAAATAATTGGCGGGTAAAAAGAGTCATCGGTTTTTGGTTTTTTACCACTAAAAAAAGACACTGAACTTTTGAAATTACGCAAATCCTCTTGACAAAGAGTGTAATGACCGAGTGCAATGACATGTTTACCTACTAGAAAAACCAGTTTGGTACGGGGGTCTGCGCAAATTCAATAGATGGTATATACTAATGTTACTGCCAATTAATCTATGGAAGCTATTTCTGGAAAATCATTGTATCGCAAGCAATTTACGGTAATTTATGACACTCAGAATGTAGTCATAGTTTATCCCAATTCCATTTACGTAGTTTGATTTTAAAACCTTTTTATCAAAGAAAAAATAAATAATTTACTCAAAGTATGAATGGAGTAAAAATAACATAAAATTATAGCCTACCTTCGAACTCAAATTTCATTATCGTTGCCATCCAAAATCGCCCTTCTAAAGAGATAGACTATTAAATAATATCTGGAAAGGTTTTGCAGAGTCGCACAGGAATAAGCAAGGCTGCTGTTGAAATGATTTTTCATCAATGTTACCATAATTTTAATTATATAGACATATTTTACAGTGGAATTGAGTTCGGCAGCGAATTAGGTGTGGTTCTTGGAAGAGCATATACTGGCACTATTTGTGGAGAAGACTCAACAAGTGTAATGTCTTACAATGATAACATACCAAAGTTAGCATGGACAATTGCTCATGAGATGGGTCATAGTTTTGGTATGCGGCATGATGATTCTTCTTGTTACTGTCGACCTGGGCAAATTTGTATTATGGCAACTCACTTTTCGTAAGTATAGCAGCAATGTTACAGTTTGCTCAAATAATCAGTTCCATGTGAAACTAAGACAATACCTAAACTATTTGACTTTCTGATGAAACCTTAACCCATTACAGTGTACTCGCTACATTTTAGGAGATGATATAAAAACTTGAGTGTAGACTTAAAAGGACTGGCAGCCCCCCTCCCCCATGCTTAATAGATCTCAGATCAGCCATTTGTGGAAACAAAATGTGGTACTGAAATTGTGATAGCAATATTTACATCAAGGAACTGTTCTTATACTGATCCTAAGTAAGAAAAGTCATTAATCTGACATTCGTCGTCCCTTTAAAATAGGAATGGTTATGACGAAAATATTCTATGAAATTCAACATCTCTAAGAACTCCAAGGCAGAAGCTCTAAGCCACTATCTACAAAAAAATCCTTTGAATCTAAACTTAATATAGCAGTTTGTTAGTTTTGGTGCACAATGACATCTGAAGTCGAAACAACAGCTTAATAATTCCGATACCCTATTAAAACCAATTAAAAAAAAATGATACTTTCTAGGATAATAAACTTTTAACTCTTATTACTTAACATTTGTGGTTCTGAAGAATGGCATGCTGCTACACCGACTTAAGATCCAAAGAGCAACGGTCCGGATATACAAGCACTGGCATCAGAGTTGCTGTCTAAAAAAAACATGGATTCTCGAGCTTTCCCCAGGAAGTTTCTTTCTTAAATTAAATAAAAAAAAACATATTTTTTTAACTGAAAGTAAGGAGCGACATTAAAACTTAAAACGAACAGAAATTATTCTGTATATGAAAGGGGCTGTCCCCTCCTCAACGCCTGGCTCTTTACGCTAAAGTTTTTCATTGTTTAATAAAAAAATAGAGTTGTGAGAAAGTCAAAATTTAGTGTAAAGAGGGAAGTGTTGAGAAAGGGACAGCCCCTTTCATATACGGAATGATTTCTGGTTGTTTTAAATTTTAATGTCGCTCCTTACTTTCAGTTAAAAAAACTTGTTTTTTTTTTATTTAATTTCTGAACGTTTTTGAAATAATGCAGGTTTTGATCTTGGCTCACCGTACATGAATAATTAAAACGAAAGTTTCATATTAATTTGCTTTTATTTAGTTAAATGGTTTTCTCGAAACTTGTTTAATTTTATTTACGAACGTTTTTGTTAGTAATAAATATACGTAACTTACGAATTAACTTACCTAACGAACTTCTATATTCATATATTTTTAATACGTTTATTAGGGGGTTCGCCCCCTATTCAATACCTTGCTCTTTAAGTGAAAGTTCGAATTTTGTTCCAATTCTTTAAAAATGACCGCTTAATCATAAAGGCGGTTAATTAGAATAAATAGCTCTTATGAAAGTACTAGAAAATCTTTGGCTTAAAGAGCGAGGTATTGACTACGGGGTGAATACAATCATATATGTAATATTTCCTGTTCATTTAAAGTTTCGATTTCGCTGCTGTTGCAGTTGAAAAATTTTTTTTTTATATTTAATTTCTGATCTTTTTTTAATTAATGCTGGGAAGTCCGGCGTCCCCTTCATAGCAATGTCCCTTCCCCCATGAAAACTTCCTTCATGGAAAGATCCTCCCACATAACCCGCGACCCACCCCCCACCCCCCCACTACCAGAAAAAATCCCCTCTGAAAACGTCTGTATACTTCCAAATAACCAATACTATATGTTAACATTGGGTAAAGTTCATAACTTTCAGCCCTCCCCCGGAGAACTTCGGGGGATTAAGTCATCCTAAAAGATATACTTATAATATTTTCGAACATGCTGAACAAAATGGCTATCTCAAAATTTTGATCAGGTGACTTTGCGAAAAAATTAGCGTGGGAGGGGGCCTAGTTGCCCTCCATTTTTTTTGTCACTTAAAAAGGACACTAGAACTTTTAATTTCCATTCCAATGAGCCCTCCCATGATATTCTAGGACCACTGGGTCGATACGATCACCCCTGGGGGAAAAAACAAAAGCAAACAAACAAACAAATAAACACGCAAACGTGATATTTCTTCTGGCAAAAAATGCAAAATTCCACATTTTTGTAGATAGAAGCTTGAAACCTCTACAGTAGGGTTCTCTGATACGCGGAATATGATGTTGTGATTTTCATTAAGGTTCTATAACTTTTAGGGGGTCTTTCCCCCTTTTTTCGAAAATCAGCCAAATTTTTTCAGGCGCGTAACTTTTGATGGGTAGGATTAAACTTGATGCCTATATATTTGGAATCAGCATTAAAATCTGATTCTTTTGATGTATCTATTTGTATCAAAATACCGTTTTCTAGAGTTTCGGTTACCATTGAGCCGGGTCGCTCCTTACTTACAGGTCGTTACCAGGAACTGTTTGAAACCCTTTTAAAGCCAAGGCTTTAATTTTCTTTTTTTGGCTGAAATTCGGCCTTTAAGTGCGATTTAAGACTTCTCGATTTAAAATTTCTTGCAGACTTTTTTTATGTTACTCTCCAGAATTTCCTAAGCATTTTAGTGTAAGAAACATTTGTGTTGCATTTCATTCCACCTTAAATCTTATATTTGCTAGTTTATAAACATATAAGGCAGTTTATTAGAAGAAACCCTTGATATGGTAAAATGCAGTGACATTAACGTTTGAAGGACATGGCATAGTTGTGTATTAGCTATTATGATGGATGTCAGATTATGTTTTTTGTGTGTCTGTGGGGGACATATTTAACCTTCAAAAAGCACATTTCAGCCTTTTTTTTTAATTTCCATGAAAAATGCTTCAGATGAATGCGGATGACCTTCATTTGTATAAAAATATTTAGGCTACGTTTAAAGCATTGGTACTGAGCTCCCCTCTTATTCTGGTTGTTGCATCTTTTTTAATAGGAACATTCGTTTCTAGATATTAGGCCTAAATATCGTGATAAAATTTTCTTGTTTAAGGAGTATGGGTATGGTGGGACCGATAGTCTTTCTCTTCTTCAGAAAAAATTATGCGCTATTCTGAAAAGCAAATGCACCCAAATGAAACATTGGCCTTAAAGCATTGTAATAAGAAAGTTAAACATTAATTTAAAAGATCAACATTAAACATAAATTATAATTTTTAGGATGGCCCAAAGACGAAGAGAAATAAAAGCAAAATGTGACTTTTTTCAAGTAAAGAGTAAAATTAAAACTTGTAACCAACGATATTATCGTAGACATGAGAAAGACTGCTCCACCTCCCCCAGCCCTCACCTTTTATGTCAAGCGTTGACTTTATATTCCAAAGCTTCTAGAATGAGTTTGATGAAATGAAAGGAAGAGAGAATGAGCAGTTTTGCACCGCCTTGAGAATGCAAGGGTAATTTATTTGCGTTTGCTTTTAATAATAGAAGTTTCTGTTCAAATATTTTCAAAGACAACAAGTAAATAAAATACTTATAGTTACCACTTACTGGCTATATTTTTTGACTCTCAAACACATTTCACTGAAGTACAAAAGCAAAGAGGTAGCAACACCTCTCATATGTAGGATAATTTTTATAGTTTTCATGTTCTAATGCCCTTGCTCCTTCCTTTCATTTGGAGGATACTTGTTTCATTTTATCAATGTGGAGAAAGGACGGCCATATGTTAGGACACATAAATTATCAACTGTCTTCATATTGTTTACCGTAAATTTTGCAATATAATTGTCAATTTTATTGTATGGGTGAACTATCTCATATTTATCTAGATTGTTTAAATATTACTGCCATAGTTGCCAGGGACGTACGCAGGGGGGGCCTCCGGGCCCCCCCTTTTTTTCATTTTCCCATAATTTTCTGATTTTTCTCACAGAATAATGGGTTTGAAGGATTTGCCCCCCCCCCCCGAAACAAATTCCTGCATACGTGCCTGATAGTTGCTATTGATAATAACAAGGTTATCTAATACTCCATTAAAAATTGAAATAATTGACTAAGGATTCTATTCATTAGGCTGAAAACGTCACTGGACCTAGATGCATATGTATGCCAAACAGTAAAATAGTGAATTGACATAGACGAAAAAATGATTTTATCCTGAGTATTTTTCGAACCAGTCCTAATTAACTCGATTTCTTAGTTCTCCTTATGTCAAATCAGTAGTCATGAAGAATTTCACAATTTATGTCGTTCGCAATATGTCATTGAAAGAAGATATGATTCTTGGAAGGAGATCCGAGTCAAATTTTCAAATCAATTTTCAACTTCCAGAAGTTCAAACAGAAACCAAAATTATCACTTACTTCTTATACCATTATCGCTGACGGGTTTCATCGGCTACTGAAAAGTCAGATGATTCCAAGATTCAGCACTCCCTCGACTTTTACTTTGAATCTCCATGACCTCCTGGTGTGATTGTGGGACATAACAACGTCTCTATTTTATCGTCTTAGCAACATCACTGTCTATATAATATTCCAATAATGATGTCATGTCTGAAATTCCGGAATATATTTTTTCCTCTTCGGCAAATTTTATAATTTTTCAACTTTAATGTAGCTTCAAAAACCAATAGACTGACTTTCCAACAAGCACATCAACAGGTAAGCTATCATTAACATCTGTATTTGTTTCACAAGCAAGGGTCTTGCCACTTGGTCGTTTTTGCCTTTAATATCGCTTTTTAACGGCCGGTTAAAAAGTTAAAAAAGTAGTTAAAAAGTTGACAGAAATGTTTTTGAGGTTTGAAGCTATCTTGAACAATTTAAAATACATACTGTGTCATCTTTTGGGACTTACTTTGTAATCAAAAGCCGAAAAATTGCGGTGGAATGTGGAAACTAACCGTGAAATATTTAGTCTACTTACCTTAAAAAGACAAACCTTAAAATACAAAAAAAATTCATCATCGTGATGTTAAAAAAAATCCAACATGGCCATCTTTCTATTTTCATCTTTCTATATTTTTTTTCAGAGGATTCTTTTCCAGCTGGAGTAGCTGCAGTCGAGAACTGATGAATAAATTTCTTAGAAGTGAGAGAAGTGCCTGCTTAAAGAATATTCCAAGTGTGTAAGTAAAATACTCCCAGCTTCAGATTTATAAGATTATACCTTCATTGAAAACTGTATGTGGAAATGTCACTTGGTTTCAGGGGAACTTTAATGCATCTCTTCCTCCCGTGATTTTTGGAATGTTCGTTCGTTGACCTTATATTCTTTGTTAGTGTCTTACTCACCCAAATATGGATTTAAACATAAAAACGGAATTCCGGGCTTCGCCCAGGCTCCAACACTCGGCACGGGGCAAGCTTGTATATATTTTATTCTCTAATGATTTATTAGCATAATTTCAGAAATTTGGCGAGGATTCAATTCCTGCTTTCTGTTAATGCATCAAAGAATCATCCATTTTATATAATCTTTTTTTCTTCTCGGACTCGTTGTGATTCTTGTTGTTGCTTCTCTTCTAACCGCGGATTTATTTACGATTCGATGTGATCATCCCTGTCGATCTTTTCCTAACCGCAAACTTTGTTGTCCAGCATATTCATTTGAGATTCGTAGTGATGTTTGTTATCGCATATCTTCTAGCCACACATCTCGTTTGCGTTTTTCGCACATTATTACATCAGACATTCCTCCATGCTTTTTACTTTAGCTGTTCGGATTCACTAAAAATCGTTCTAAAGAAAAATTATGCATACATACGCACATAAATAAATGCACGGTTGGTCGTTTAAAGGGAGTATTTATATTCGTTATTCTTTAGTTTTAAGTCATGAAGTGTCAAATAAGCAATTTCATTTGAGTTAAGAAATTATGGCGTGAATTCAATTCCTTCTTTCTCTTAATGCATCAAAGACTCATCCATTTTATAGGATTTTTGTCCTTCTTGGACTCTTTTTGATTCTCGCTGTTGCTTCTCTTCTAACCGCATATTTCCCTTACTATTCGTTGTATTCGTTATGATGCTGGTTGTCACAAGTCTTCTAGCCGCAGATATCGTTTGCGCTTCATTTTGTTCATCATTACCTCTGACCTTTTCCCATACCTTTTATTTTAGCTGTTGGAATTCACTCAAAATCGTTTGTGATTTCACAATACGTCATAGATATAAAAAAAATTCTTTCCCAGCTTTCCCCCAATTGTCATATTTTTGTTTTACTTGCGGTGTTATATAATTCAGCAATAACCAAGAATGTTCCAACGGCTATATGCCTTCTGAAATATCTAACATAGACATTGGCATAATCATCGTTTTATTCTTTAGGTCCAGTCATAGGGTGATAAATCAACAATTTCAGTTGAATTCAAAAATTCTGTTGGGAATACAATCCTCCTTCCTGTTTATCCTTTACAGACGCTAAAATAACACAATGCTTATTCAATTATAAATTTCTAAAATATCTAAATTGCGCAATAGTATAATTTAGTGTTTTTTAGTGTTTAGTTGCAATTTCGTTTGCAATTCAATGTGATTTGTTGCTGTTTCTTGTTTCGTGCCTTTTTTTTAGCTGTTCAGAGTTACTTGTCATCTTGTGTAATTTTGCACGTGTGTCATAGATACTAAATATTAATTCTTTCTTCCTGTTTATTAATCGCAGACTCCATTGTAATTTCGCTTTATTTTCTAATCGCTCACGCACATTAAACTAACACCTACCTTCATTCCAATGTAATTGTGATTTACACTTCTCATAGATACCAAATATTAATCATTCTATTGTAATTTTACTTTGTCCTGTAACTGCTCACGCACGCTAAACTAACACGTTCCTTAATTCTATTTCAATGTTGCTTTGCACGTGCCATAGATACGAAACGTTATTTCCTCCTTCCTGTTTTTTCTTTTTTTATGGAATTTATGCCCTTTAAATGTGCATAAATATGACGTCACTCACGGGAATTTTTTTAAATAAGGCTCTAAACGAAATTTCTTTAACTCGCTACCTATTTAGATGGTTTTTTTAGGCCAGAAAATCCTAGGGTGGATTTTCAACAACTATCCATTCTAATGAAAAGTTAAAAATCATATTGCGTTGCGCAATTGTGCGTAAGCTCTGAAATGGTAAGAGATAGATGGATAGATAGATAGATATTTATTGCAATAAAAGCCGCTTTGGGCCATTGCAAAAAAATGGAAAATCACACAAAATAATAGCACATGATTATAACACTCTTAGCAAAGTATAGTAGCCTACATAACAATAACCACGCAAAATTACAGAACAAAACAAATACATAATAAAGCACACAATACCATTAAACTAACATACATAGATAGATGTATGTTACATCTATCAAGGGCCATGACTACAAAAATAACAAACAAGAAAACAACTTACACACATACAACAATAATTTCAACACTCGCTCCACCCCCTTTACAAAAATCTATCTCTATGTGACATACCCAATTTTGTAAATTTTGCTATCATTCTTATTGTCCCATAATTTTTTGATCCCATTACTGAAACCAACCACTCACTTGTCCACACATTATCAAAAAATAATTCTTTCCTTAAATCCTGTAATTCGGGACAAAGGGCCATGAAGTGAAGCAGATCCTCACCATTTTCTCCGCACATAGGGCATGAGTAAGGACCGTCCTTTACCCTTACCCTCCCTAATTATTTCCTCCTTTCTCCAAGTGCTAAAAAATTAACCCTCCCTGATATATACCACTTAATTCCTTCACTATTTAAACCCACTTTAAAATAAATATCATATCCACAAACCTCCTTCCATTGCCGGTAAACGCCGAGGGACACCGAGGCTGCGACTTCACACTGACATTTCTGAATCTCCTGATCTTCAAGCACACCCTTTACTAATTTTGCTACATTTCCTACTTCCAGTCCTATCCCCTTCCCTTCATTCCAAACACCTGATAACCCGTAACTATTTAAGATTGATTTCACCTGGGAAGCCCATGAACATTTCCTTCTATCCTGCAACACCTCCAGATAAACTGTATTTACTAACCTATTATTCTGTAAACCAATCACCTTTTCCCCGTATCCTATCATTCTAACCAATCTTTTTACCCTCAATGAAAACAATCCTAGATCACCCTTTAACACCAGATTATTAAATTTCCTGCTTAGCCCTAAAAGTGTCCTGAAATGTCCTAAATAAATTCTCTTTATTTTTTCCCCTTTTTCAAAACCGCAAACTTCCCCACCGTAACTCAATACTGGGCCTACCTTCGTCTCAAAAATTATCTTCTGTAGCTTAATATCTGCCGGTCCTAGATGCCTAAGGGGACTCTTCAATAACGCCCATGAAGCCTTCTGACCCTTCCAACTCGCTTTTTGCACCTGATCACTCCATCTCCCTGAACTTGTGAACTAACATCCCAAATAAATTAAATCCTTAACTTCTTTCATCTCTTTCCCTTTAAAATAAAACTTATTCTTTTCCCTTTCATCTTTTCCAAAAACTAGTATAACTGATTCATCAATGTTCAAAACTAATTTTTTACTCCCCAGATAGCTATCAAAAATCTCTAACATCTTTTGCAAATCCGGAGCTAATTTCGCAGGCAATACTATGCCATCTGAAAATAATAAACAAAGCCGCTCCAGCGACATTAATTTTAACATAGGGACATTTCTATTTCTAAAATACTCCTCAATATAAAGAGAAATAAAGAGAAAACAAACGCGGTGATAGAGTGCATCCCTGTTTGAGGCCTACATTACTTAAAACTGGCCTAGAATAAGAAATACCTACCTTCATTACTCATGGGCGTAGGGGGGGGGTGGGCAGGGGGGCAGCTGCCCCCCTAGATCTTCAAATTTACATTAGATATGGCTGAAAAAGCAGATGGTTTGGAAAAAGCAGTTGATAAAACTCAAATAAAACCTGTAAACAAAATATTTGATCAATTGTACTATAGTTTTCCCTAAACCCTGCCTGACATTCAATTAATATACCTTTATAATGCAACCATTTGCATTATAGAACTTCCTAAACTTATCCCCCTGTAGTTCTTTTGCAGGTTTCTTTCTCCTTTCTTAAATAATGGGATAATAATCGATATCTGCCAATTTTGCAGCCATAGAGGTGTACTTAGAATTGCCAAGAATATCAATGCAAGCGCTGGCAGTATCCATGCTCTTGACCATTTCAACAGCTTAGTTGGTACTCCGTCGATGCCCGGTGCTAAGTTCCCTCTCATGCTTTTCAAGGCATGCCATATTTCCTCCTGTCCAACCGGCTATAGTAGTTTAGCGTCCTCTGAATCCAACTCAGAATCGGCTGTTTCTTCTAAGCTATTCGTCTCCTCATCAGCTCTCTCTTCGTCCTCTTCGGTGTATATCTCTTTGTATTTTTGTTCTAAGTATTCTGGCCAGGTATCGGCGTGACTAAACTGTTTACTAAACTTTTTTGTGGCACTGATAAAGACCCAGGTTCACGGTGAAACTTTTGTCCAAAATTTTCCTTAAAATGGGTCAGGGTACTCGATGATGACTCTATATTAGGGGCATTCGTAACCTCAACTACAGATTGCTTATCAAAGCTATACGTAAAACACTGTTGACCAATATATAACTTTGTCCCTCTTAGTCTTGCTTCTCTATTTTTTCCTCTAGCCCGTTCAAGAAAAGGCTTTAGGCGGTTACGGATAGACAGTTCACGCTTTGTATAATCGGGACTAACACCAAGACCCGCCCTTTTCAGGTGCGCACTTGAACGCAATATAGTATCACGAATGTAACCGTTTGTAAACTTAACCAACACCGGTCGCGTGCCTTTATAGCGTTTAGCCGAAAATGTCTCTAATGTCCATCATTTTCAGCCCTAAATTTGGCACATGTAATTTGAGTGCTTTCATTACATCTTCTCGTAACGAAGAACCTTTGTTTGTAGGATCGAAATTATACAGGACCAAATTATACTTTTTAGACTCATTTTCTAGTCTTTGCAATTTTACGTTAGTAGCCGACATTTCAGCTTGCAAACTTAGGTAATCTTTCTTCAATTGTGACGTATCCTTCGAGAACTTCTCTGCTGTTGAATCAATTCGCGACGAAATAGCACCCAAGTTCAAAGAAACTAGATTTCAATTTATAATCCTCTTAGCTAACTAGGTGTTATCTCTTTGAACTGTGAAACAATACTGTGTATACAATACTGTGATATTAATTGGACATTGTTCCTGTGTATAGGAATTGTTAAACAGGACATAAAAGTTGAAAGGAAGTTTGTAAAATCTTCAGTGGTTTTCAAAAGAAATAAACGCCATTTTTTCTCATGTTGCACATTGTGCCAAAAAAAATTATTCTATTTGGGAAAGTAAACTTTTTCGGAATAATGTTATGCCATACTCGTGCAGAACGTTAAATTGTCTCTCTAAGAACCAGATAACAAAATTCTGTGTCCTTCTAGATTCCTTGAAAATAATTCTGAAAAAGTCAATCTGGAGTGCCAAATTCCGATTTTTGGTGCTGTTTTCTGAAATCTATGATTTGATACCTTTTTTATTTTAATTGAGTAATGCTATTAAAAGTACGCTAGATGATATAAAATCCTTTGATACAAAATTGCTTCGTTTACTTATAAATAATTTCCTTAGTTGTCATACCGCAGTAGATTTTTTGATATCTTGAGCGAACGTTTTTTCTAGAAAATGTAGAATTGTCTTTCCAGCACTGGTCAATAGATCCTGATCTTGTAAGAACTTGAGCTGACAATGGTTATACAAAAATGAAATTGCTTAAGTGACTTCTTCTATTTTGAAGTTTGATTTTGCGAATTCTCTTCATTTTGCTTAAGTAAAATGTTCTAGCTTCGACATTTTGTCGTAGGTTGATTTTTAGAAAAAAAATTTGAATGCGTATAGAGTTTTATATTATTTCTTCCCAAACCTCAGTAATTATCCATTATCCATATTCATATTCTTCTAAATACGAAAATGAAATATCGATTTCTTTGACATCTTAGAGGTGACTTTTTTTCTAGACAAGGTGAAATTTTTTCACACAATGCACATAGACAGATATTTGTCTTCTAAGAAGTGGAGCATGCAATGTCGGATGCATGCGGAAATTTAAGGAATAAATCCAGGGCTGGGAAACATATATCCTGTTCATTCATAAACAGTTGACAAGTGAACATCTCGCTATATTCCGTTGTGCGCTGGCGTCATGCCAGTATTCTGGGTTGGATTGCTGAACTATATTTCGCGATGCATTGACAGTGAGATTGAAATTGATAAGAAAGATGTGTGCGTTGTGGCTTGTGATTTTTACAAAAAAGGATCGATTTTGATCTCGAGAATGTTTAGCTAAAGCTGGTGGTCAGATAAATGCGAATAAGGACGGTACAAAGGAAGAACTAATTAGTGAGCTATACGACTGCTATGTCACTTTTCGAGAAAAGGATATTAGAGACGAGACGGTGTTATGCATGTATGATCCTTCGGAGGTCCGCAAAGCCAGTTTTAAGGCACGTGCAGATTTGTTGCGCCGGCTGCTAAAAATCGAACGCAAGTTGGAAGAAGCGCTGAACATAAAATTCGAAACACCAACGAACTCACCCGTAAAAGGTGCTGCATGTGTGATCAAGGAGATAGCTAAAGATAGCTAACGTTTCTGAGAAAAAATTTTTGTCCGTTGTTGTGAATAATCCACCGGAAGTATCAAATCTCACGGAAAAAAGGCAGTTGATTGAGAAGTGTGGCATTAGCAATACTGATGTTTGTATCAAGTCATCAAAAAGTCGTTGGCTGATCAATGTTTCCGACCGGATTTCGGCTGAAAACATTGCAAAAAACCTGAAAAGCGACATTGTGACAACGAAAGTGACCGAGCCCGTCTTCATCGGCGTTGTGAAAGGGATACCTAGTTGTGTAGCAGAAAAAGACTTAAAAACTGCCTCACCAGAATGCACAAGACCTATCCGTATCGGAAGCTCGACAACTTTCAAATTGTATTTTCCGACAGAAAGTGCCTTTTCCTCTGCAATCCGACACGGTATTCGGATCGAATATGATTGCTTTCGGATAGAGAAATTCCTGTTTATTCCAAAACGCTGCTACAATTGCCAACATTATGGACATGTAGCTTCCGAATGTAAAAATGCTGCAACATGTGTTAGATATTCTGGAGGACATATCTCCAATCGTGAGCAACCGTTGTCTTTCCCTATGAAACGTGAAAACTGTGGAATTAAGAGACACCCCTCTTACAGCATCAAGTGTAAAAAGTAAACGAAATTTCGAAATATCCTGGCTTATTCACCAATTCATCCGTTGTTACTCTTGCTGAAAGTTTTCTTATGCATAATGTATGAAGAGCAGTCTTCCTGATATCAAATTGATTTGATTATTTTCGGTGAAAATAAGTTTTTAGTGCTCATTTTCCTTTTTTTTTTTTATATAGTACTCCGTCATTTCCCTTTTTGTAGACGGGTAAGAAATACATTATTATTATTATTATTAATGATCTTCCATGTATAGAATTTCTTCTATGGTGTTTACTTGTTTGAAGTTTTGATTCTGCAAATTTCCTACATTCTGTCTTAGTAAAATACCTTTGATTCGAATCTTAACTTTTTAGAAATAAAATAACTTTGAATGCTGATAGAACTTCATACTATCTCATCGAGGACCTTAAAAAAATTTCTGTATCCCTCCTAAATTTCACGAAATAATACTGTAAATCCTGATTTAAAATCAGAAATTCCAACTTTTTAATTTTTCTCCAAAAGTTTTGATTTTGATGATTTTTTTTATGCTTTGAAATTTAATGGCATTAAAAATTAAAAAGAAACATACACTCTTCTATGTCCAAAAATGAACTCAGATATAAGAAATAATTTCTAAGGCTGTCACTGTGCATCGGTTTCCTTGACATCCTAGAGGTAGCTTTTTTCTAAACATTGTTTTCGGCGCAGATTGACACACCTAGATCACCTAAGAACTGAAGCATCGTTGGCTTTCTAGAAATGAAATTATTCCGTGGCTTTCGATTTTTAAGTTCCGATTCCGCAAATTCCCTACATTTTGTGTAAGTAAGTAGAATGGGGTCATGAGCTCGTGACAGGACCACGTGGTTTATGGTTTTCTCAGTGAGAATGAAAAAACAGGAATTTTCTCACTTGGAAAAACATGAATTTTGTCACATTTATGGTTGTTTTCATGGATGGATATGTGTGTTGGTCGATTTATTTGATGTTTTTCTCGGATGTCAACATCAAATTATGGATGTTTTATGGTTTTTATCAGTGAGAATTTGAAAAACAGGAACTTTGTCACATTTAAGGATGACAACAGCAATTCATGTCTGTTTTATGGTTTTTGTCAGTGAGAATTTGAAAAACATGAATTTTCTCACATTTATGTCTGTTTTCATGGATGTTTAATGGTTTTTGTCAGTGAGAATTTGAAAAACATGAACTTTGTCACATTTATGGATGTCAACAGCAATTCATGTCTGTTTTATGGTTTTCTCAGTGAGAATTTGAAAAACAGGAACTTTCTCACTGAGAAAACCATAAACCACGTGGTGCTGTCACGCGTCAGGACACCTGTGCTGTCGACCTCAATTCACCTATCGTGAATCAATAATTCCCCTTAGAAACAACAAATTAATTTTCCCTTTCTTGACAGATCAATCAATCAATGACATCATCTGTCAGACTTTAAAAATTTTCGCCTAGAAACATTTCTCCAGGAATAGATCCAAAATCATTAATGTCTTTGCCTCGGGAACAGTTCTACTGGTCGAACTCCAAAGGATATTAATAACCCACGGCCATGGAAACAATTAGGCAAGAAACATCTTAGCGATGAATTGTTTTAGCGCGCGAGAAGGTTTCATATTAATTTGAAATGCATTAGCACAGAGATGCCAATAACAAAGGAACACGCTGAATTTGCGTTTAGGGATTATTTGGGCGAAACCGTTTTAGACAGGTTATGGAACTATTTCGGCGAAACAGATAGAGACATTTTAAAAGAAGATTTTTGAAGAGATTTTGGAGGAGGTTTTGAGTGTGGTCGTTATAATACACAAGTTTCATTTGAACAGTGTTGTGAGGTCCTCTAACCCAACCCCAAAGGGTCCCAATCCTCCTACCCCAACCCCGAAGGAAGCCCCCTGTCCTCAAAGGTCCCCCAAGCTCCCAGAGCCCCAGCCCCCCCCCCCCCCCAAACGCCCTCCTCAGACCCTCAAAGACCCTCCTCTGGTCCTCAAAGGGCACCCGGATCCCCAAAGGGCACCCCGGACCCCAAAGGCCCTCCCCCCGGGCCGCCAAGGGCCCCCAACCGCCCCAAGCCCCCCCGCCGCCCGGGCCGGCCCCCCCCCCCCTCCCCCCGCCCTCCCCCCGCCCCCCCCCCGCCCCCCGCGCTCCCCAACGCCCAACGGGGGCCCCAAGGCCCTCCCTGGTCCTCAAAGGTCCCCCAAGCTCCCCCCGCGCCAACCCGCCCCCCCAAGGGTACACCCAACCAACCGCCCGTTACCCTCCAAAGTTTCTCAGCTCCATTTTTTTTTTAATACAAGGTTAGTGCGTTCGTTAATATTTTATTTAAACTGTAAAGAAATCCTTTAATTAATAAACCATTGTAAAACAAACACTCGTCGCCACCCCACTTCGTTAATACTTTCTTAAATTTTTTAACATGGTATTTTTTTAACTTTTTACGTATCTTAAAATGACATGAAATATGCTTACGGCTCTACCACTCGTACTCTGTGCTGGTTCATGGACACGACGCGGCTTTTCCACTGGTACTCTATGGTAGATTATCGACACTAGCTAGTTTATTGCATGCATTAAATCAGTATTTTTTACGCAGTGGAAGGATCAACACACAATTCATATCTGTAAAAAGTGAAGATGAATTATTCGACGAAAGTATGTGCACATGAAAAAATCATTGTCGTGTTGAACGCTGACAAGGAGAAATACCTGAACTATGAAACGAGTGCAAGTGGAGATCTTATTGGCAATGTATGCATACGTTGTCATCACAGTGAGGAGTTAAATTCCTTTGGTGTACCCAAGAATTTCATTCGTGTAAACGGTGGATATGCAAGAGTATCATTACCAGAGAAATTAGTGCTCAAAGAGAATGCCAACTTAAAAATAATTGTCGATGATAGGGGACAACTCCATGCTACGGCTTCTGGTAACACATTACCTGTTGATAAATCCTATCATCCTCTTTCCGGTATTAGCATTTCAAAGAGAACAAGAAAAAGACAAGCATACTCCTGCACCAACATCATAAATCATATCTTGTCAATGTGTCAAAACTGCCATCTATGTAAAAATAATGTGACAATAGACAGTGAAATCGCAGGCAGAATAAAAAGGACATTAGCAGACAATATCATCAATGAATATAAAGATGAATTGACGGAAAGTGAAGCGCAAGTGTACTAATAATGTGTAATAATGTATTTAACTTATTTTTATATTAATATTCTACATGTCATTATTTCATTAAAAATATTTTATGCATTATTTTGTTAAGTGTTCATTATTTTAGTGTATGCTAGAACGTCAATCGTTCAGAATATCTATTAAAAAGGTCAGAGATGAAAGAAAAAGAATTTTTAGAGATAAAGATACTACTAGCAGGCTCAATGTTTCATAGAAGATAGAAAAGTTCAATTTCTCTTCTGAATTTTACCATATAACACATTTCAATTCTAATTTCACCAGAGAAAATAAAAAGCTTCCACTTCAGTTTTAAGTTCACCAAGACATGAAAAATTTAAAGTTCACTTCTAATTTTTTCTGTAGAAGATAGGAAAAGTTATGCTATGATTTTGATTATTTTCTATGAAGGTAAAAAGTTCTAGTTCATTTTTAAATTTTCTCAACGAAGTGAAGAAAAGTTCAAGTTCTCTTTTGAATTTTACCAAAGAACACACTTTAATCCTAATTTCTCAGAGAAAACAAAAATCTTCCGCTTCAGTTGTTTATTTCACAAAGACATAAAGAAAATTAAAGTTCAATTCTAAATTTTTCGGTGGTAGATAGGAAAAGCAATACCGTACTTGTGAAATATTTTCACGGAAGATAAAAAGCTCTAGTTCAATTTAAAATTTTCTCAGCGAAGTCAAGGAAAGTTCAAGTTCTCTTCTGAATTTTACCAAAGAACACGCTACAAGTCTCATTTCTCCAGAGACATCAAAAATCTTCCACTTCAGTTCTTTATTTCACAAAGACATAAAGAAATTTAAAGCTCAATTCTAATTTTTTCGATGGAAGATAGAAAAAGTAATACCATACCTGTGAATATTTTCATGGAAGATAAAAAGTACTAGTTCAATTTAAAATTTTCTCAATAAAGTGAAGAAAAATTCAAGTTCTCTTCTGAATTTTACCAAAGAACACACTACAATTCTAATTTCTCCAGAGAAAGCTAAAATCTTCTACTTCAGTTGTTTATTTCACAAAGACATAATTTTTCGGTTGGAAGATAGAAAAAGTAATACCATACTTGTGAATATTTTCATGGAAGATAAAAAGTTCTAGTTCAATTTAAAATTTTCTCAACAAAGTGAAGGATAGTTCAAGTTCTCTTCTGAATTTTACCAAAGAACACGCTACAATTCTAATTTCTCCAGAGAAAACAAAAATCTTCCACTTCAGTTCTTTATTTCACAAAGACATAAAGAAATTTAAAGTTCATTTCTAATTTTTCTGTTGGAAGATAGAAAAAGTAATATCATACTTGTGAATATTTTCATGGAAGATAATAAGTTCTAGTTCATTTTAAAATTTTCTCAACACAGTTAAGAAAATTTCAAGTTCTCTTCTGAATTTTACCAAAGAACACGATACAATTCTAATTTCTCCAGAGAAAACAAAAATCTTCCACTTCAGTTCTTTATTTCACAAAGACATAAAGAAATTTGAAGTTCATTTCTAATTTTTCGGTTGGAAGATAGAAAAAGTAATACCATACTTGTGAATATTTTCATGGAAGATAAAAAGTTCTAGTTCATTTTAAAATTTTCTCAAATAAGTGAAGAAAAATTCAAGTTCTCTTCTTAATTTTACCAAAGAACACGCGACAATTCTAATGTCTCCAGAGAAAACAAAAATCTTACACTTCAGTTATTTATTTCACAAAGACATAAAGAAATTTAAAGTTCATTTCTAATTTTTCGGTTGGAAGATAGAAAAAGCAATACCATACTTGTGAATATTTTCACGGAAGATAAAAAGCTCTAATTCAATTTAAAATTTTCTCAACAAAGTGAAGAAAAATTCATGTTCTCTTCTGAATTTTACCAAAGAACACGCTACAAGTATAATTTCTCCAGAGAAAGCTAAAATCCCCTACTTCAGTTCTTTATTTCACAAAAAGATAACGAAATTTAAAGTTCATTTCTAATTTTTCGGTTGGAAGATAGAAAAAGTAATACCATACTTGTGAATATTTTCATGGAAGATAAAAAGTTCTAATTCAATTTAAAATTTTCTCAAAAAAGTGAAGAAAAATTCAAGTTCTCTTCTGAATTTTACCAAAGAACACGCTACAAGTCTAATTTCTCCAGATAAAACAAAAATCTTAAACTTCAGTTCTTTATTTTACAAAGACATAAAGAAATTTTAAGTTCATTTCTAATTTTTCAGTTGGAAGATAGAAAAAGCAATACCGTACTTATGAATATTTTCATGGAAGATAAAAAGTTCTATTTCAATTTAAAATTTTCTCAAAAAAGAGAAGAAAAATTCATGTTCTCTTCTGAATTTTACCAAATAACACGCTACAATTCTATTTTCTCAAGAGAAAACAAAAATCTACCGCTTCAGTTCTTTATTTCACAAAGAGATAAATAAATTTAAAGTTCATTTCTAATTTTTCGGTTGGAAGATAGAAAAAGTAATACCATACTTGTGAATATTTTCAAGGAAGATAAAAAGTTCTAATTCAATTTAAAATTTTCTCAACAAAGTGAAGAAAAATTAAAGTTCTCTTCTGAATTTTAACAAAGAACACGCTACAATTCTAATTTCTCCAGAGAAAACAAAAATCTTCCACTTCAGTTATTTATTTCACTAAGACATAAATAAATTTAAAGTTCATTTATAATTTTTAGGTTGGAAGATAGAAAAAGCAATACCATACTTGTGAATATTTTTATGGAAGATAAAAAGTTCTAGTTCAATATAAAATTTTATCAAAAAATTGAAGAAAAATTCAAGTTCTCTTCTGTATTTTACAAAAGAACTCTCTTCAATTCTACTTTCTCCAGAGAAAGCTAAAATCCCCTACTTCAGTTCTTTATTTCACAAAGATATAAAGAAATTTAAAGTTAATTTCTAATTTTTCGGTTGGTAGATAGAAAAAGTAATACCGTAGTTATGAATATTTTCATGGAAGATAAAAAGTTCTAGTTCAATTTAAAATTTTATCAAAACAGTTAAGGAGAGTTCAAGTTCTATTCTGAATTTTACAAAAGAACACGCTACAATTATAATTTCTCCAGAGAAATCTAAAATCCCCAACTTCAGTTCTTTATTTCACAAATATATAACGAAATTTAAAGTTCAATTCTAATTTTTCGGTTGGAAGATAGAAAAAGCAATACCATACTTGTGACTATTTTCATGGAAGATAAAAAGTTCTAGTTCAATTTAAAATTTTATCAAAAAAGTGAAGAATAATTCAAGTTCTCTTCTGAATTTTACCAAAGAACAGGCTACAATTCTAATTTCTCCAGAGAAAACAAAAATCTTAAACTTCAGTTCTTTATATCACAAAGAGAGAACTAAATTTAACTTTCATTTCTAATTTTTCGGTTGGAAGATAGAAAAAGTAATACCATACTTGTGAATATTTTCATGGAAGATAAAAAATTCTAATTCATTTTAAAATTTTCTCAACAAAGTTAAGAAAAATTCATGTTCTCTTCTGAATTTTACCAAAGAACACGCTACAATTCTAATTTCTCCAGAGAAAACAAAAATCTTCCACTTCAGTTCTTTATTTCACAAAGAGATAAAGAAATTTAAAGTTCATTTCTAATTTTTCGGTTGGAAGATAGAAAAAGTAATACCATACTTGTGAATATTTTCATGGAAGATAAAAAGTTCTAATTCAATTTAAAATTTTCTCAACAAAGTGAAGAAAAATTCAAGTTCTCTTCTGAATTTTACCAAAGAACGCACTTCAATTCTAATTTCTCCAGAGAAATCTAAAATCACCCACTTCAGTTCATTAGTTCAAGTATATAAAAATATTTTTTAAGCTAAAGAAGACATTGTCTGTTGGTATATATAATTTTCATGAAAATAAGGTTGTTTCTTGTATTTTAATATGTATTGGAAGCATACTTAATCATTAAAAATAAAAAAAGATAATTAAATTTATTTAAAAATTATGTCAGTTTAACATTTCATATATCAACGAATCATTTCTCAGAGAAAACATAAATCTTCCACTTGAGTTCTTTATTTCACAAAGACATAAAGAAATTTAAAGTTCATTTCTAAATTTTTTTCGATTGAAGATAGAAAAAAGAAATACCATACTTGTGAATATTTTCACGGACATAAAAAGTTCTAGTTTAATTTTAAATTTTCTCAACGAAGTGAAGAAAAGTTCAAGTTCTCTACTGAATTTTACCAAAGAACACACTTCAATTCTAATATCTCCAGAGAAAATAAAAATCCACCACTTAATTTCTATATTTCAAAAAGACATAAAGAAATTTAAAGTTAATTTCTAATTTTTCGGTGGAAGATAGAAAAGGCACTAGCGTACATGTGAAATATTTTCACGGAAGATAAAAAGTTCTAGTTCAATTTTAAATTTTCTCAATGAAGTGAAGAAAAGCTCAAGTTCTATTCTGAACTTTACCAAAGAACACGCTTAAATTATAATTTCTCAGAGAAAACATAAATCTTCCACTTCAGTTCTTTATTTCACAAAGACATAAAGAAATTTAAAGTTCAATTCTAATTTTTCGGTGGAAGATAGAAAAATTAATACCATACTTGTGAATATTTTCACGGAAGATACAAAGTTCTAACTCAATTTAAAATTTTCTTTTCTACATGTTTAAGTTAGTTTAGATTAACTTGTCATGAGCTCTCATGATAAGTTAACCTAACCTTTTCCGGCGAGTATGGTTTGGTTAGGTTAGGCTAGATTAAGTTAGGTTAGATTAGGTTAGGTTAAGTTAGGTTAGGTTAGCCCACGTACGCGTCACTTAGGTTAGCTTAGGTTAGGTGAGAGACAGGCAAAAGTTAGGTGTATCATTAGGTTCGGGTAGGTTAGATTAAGTTTGGTTAGATTAAGTTAGGTTAGATTAAGTTAGGTTAGGTTAAGTTAGGTTAGGCTAGGTTAGCCTACGTACGCGCGCGTACGTAGGCTAACCTAGCCTAACCTAACTTAAACTAACCTAACATAAACTAACCTAACTTAATCTAACCAAACTTAATCGAACCTAACCTAACCTAATGATACACCTAACATTTTGCCGGTCTCTCACCTAACCTAAGCTAACCTAAGTGACGCGTACGTGGGCTAACCTAACCTAACTTAACCTAACCTAATCTAACCTAACTTAATCTATCCTAACCTAACCTAACCATACTCGCCGGAAAAGGTTAGGTTAACTTATCATGAGAGCTCATGACAAGTTAATCTAACCTAACTTAAACATGTAGAAAAGAAAATTTTAAATTGAACTAGAACTTTGTATCTTCCGTGAAAATATTCACAAGTATGGTATTAATTTTTCTATCTTCCAACCGAAAAATTAGAAATGAACTTTAAATTTCTTTATGTCTTTGTGAAATAAAGAAGTGAAGTGGAAGATTTATGTTTTCTCTGATAAATTAGAATTTAAGCGTGTTCTTTGGTAAAGTTCAGAAGAGAACTTGAGCTTTTCTTCACTTCATTGAGAAAATTTTAAATTGAACTAGAACTTTTATCTTCCGTGAAAATATTTCACATGTACGCTAGTGCCTTTTCTATCTTCCACCGAAAAATTAGAAATGAACTTTAAATTTCTTTATGTCTTTGTGAAATATAGAAATTAAGTGGGGGATTTTTATTGTCTCTGGATAAATTAGACTTGACGTGTGTTATTTTGTGAAATTCAGTCGATAAATTGAAATTTTCTTCACTTCGTTGAGAAAATTTAAAATTAAACTAGAACTTTTTATTTCAGTGAAAATATTCACAAGTCTGGTCTTGCTTTTTTCTATCTTCCATCGAAAAAATTTAGAAATGAACTTTAAATTTCTTTACGTCTTTGTGAAATAAAGAACTGAAGTGGAAGATTTTGTTTTCTCTGACGAAATTAGAATTGAAGTGTGTTCTTTGGTAAAATTCAGAAGTGAACTTGAATTTTTCTTCACTTTGTTGAGAAAATTTTAAATTGAACTAGTACTTTTTATCTTCCATGAAAATATTCACAAGTAAGGTATTACTTTTTCTATCTTCCAATCAAAAAATTAGAAATGAACTTTAAATTTCTTTATCTCTTTGTGAAATAAAGAACTGAAGTGGGTGATTTTAGATTTCTCTGGAGAAATTAGAATTGTAGTGCGTTCTTTGGTAAAATTCAGAAGAGAACTTGAACTCTCCTTGACTTCGTTGAGAAAATTTTAAATTGACCTAGAACTTTTTATCTTCCATGAAAATATTCACAAGTAAGGTATTACTTTTTCTATCTTCCAACCGACAAATTAGAATTTAACTTTAACGTTCATTATCTAAGTGGGAAATAAATAACTGCAGGGGGGGATTTGTGCTTTCTCTGTAGACATTAGACTTGTAGAGTGGTAGTTTTTAAAAATCTTACTTTAAATTTAATATTCATTAAATGTTTTTTTACAAAATAAAAGATAATTCTAAATTTGTATAGTAAAGTAAAATAGTAACAATACTTTAATTAATTTTTATATATTAAAACATAAAAATTATTCTTTTCCTATATATATATATATATATATGCGAAATATATAACTTTAGTGTTAGAGTTTAGCTTTCTCTGGTGAAATTAGAATTGAAGTGAGTTCTTTGGTAAAATTCAGAAGAGAACTTGAATTTTTCTTAACTTCGTTGAGAAAATTTTAAATTGAATTAGAACTTTTTATATTCCATGAAAATATTCACAAGTATGGTATTGCTTTTTCTATCTTCCAATCGAAAAATTAGAAATGAACTTTAAATTTCTTTATGTCTTAGTGAAATAAATAAATGAAGTGGAAGATTTTTGTTTTCTCTGGAGAAATTATAATTGTAGCGTGTTCTTTGGTAAAATTCAGAAGAGAACATTAATTTTTATTCACTTTTTTGATAAAATTTAAAAATGAAATAGAATTTTTTATCTTCAATCAAAATATTCACAAGTATGGTATTACTTGTTCTATCTTCCAACCGAAAAATTAGAAATGAACTTTAAATTTAGTTATGTCTTTGTGAAATAAAGAACTGAATTGGAAGATTTGTGTTTTCTCTGGAGAAATTAGAATTGTAGCGTGTTCTTTTGTAAAATTCAGAAGAGAACTTGAAATATTCTTCACTTCGTTAATAAAATTTTAAATTGAATTAGAACTTTTTATCTTCCATGAAAATATTCACAAGTATGGTATTGCTTTTTCTATCTTCCAACCGAAAAATTAGAAATGAACTTTAAATTTCGTTATCTCTTTGTGAAATAAAGAACTGAAGTAGGGGATTTTTGTTTTCTCTGTAGAAATTCGAATTGTAGAGTTTTCTTTGTTAAAATTCAGAAGAGAACTTGAAATCTACTTAACTTTTTTGAGAAAATTTTAAATTGAACTAGAACTTTTTATCTTCAATGAAAATATTCATAAGTAAGGTATTACTTTTTCTATCTACAAACCGAAAAATTAGAATTGAAATTTAAATTTCTTTATCTATTTGTGAAATAAATAACTGAAGTGGGTGAGTTTTGATTTCTCTGGATAACTTAGAATTGTAGTGCGTTCTTTGGTAAAATTCAGAAGAGAACTTGAATTTTTCTTAACTTTTTTGAGAAAATTTTAAATTGAACTATAACTTTTTATCTTCAATAAAAATATTCACAAGTATGTTATTGCTTTTTCTATCTTCCAACCGAAAAATTAGAAATGAACTTTAAATTTCTTTATGTCTGAGTGAAATAAAGAACTGAAGTTGACGATTTTTGTTTTCTCTGGAGAAATTAGACATGTAGCGTGTTCTTTGGTAAAATTCAGAAGAGAACTTGAATTTTTCTTAAATTGTTTGAGAAAATTTTAAATTTAACAAGAACTTTTTATCTTCCTTGAAAATATTCAAAAGTCAGGTATTACTTTTTCTATCTTCCAACCGAAAAATTAGAAATGAACTTTAAATTTCTTTATGTCTTTGTGAAATAAAGAACTGAAGTGGACTATTATTGTTTTCTGTGGAGAAAATAGAATTGTAGAGTGTTATTTGGTAAAATTCAGAAGAGAACTTTAATTTTTCTTCACTTTTTTGAGAAAATTTTAAAGTGAAATAGAACTTTTTATCTTCCATGAAAATAGTCACAAGTATTGTATTGCTTTTTCTATCTTCCAACTGAAAAATTAGAAATGAACTTAAAATTTCTTTATGTCATTGTGAAATAAAGAACTGAAGTGGAAGATTTTTGTTTTCTCTGGAGAAATTAGAATTGTAGCGTGTTCTTTGGTAAAATTCAGAAGAGAACTTGAATTTTTCTTCACTTTGTTGAGAAAATTGTAAATTGAAATAGAACTTTTTATATTCCATGAAAATATTCACAAGTATGGTATTGCTTTTTCTATCTTCCAACCGAAAAATTAGAAATGAACTTTAATTTTATTTATCTCTTTGTGAAATAAATAACTGAAGTTGGGGATTTTTGCTTTCTTTGGAGAAATGAGAATTGTAGCGTGTTCTTTGGTAAAATTCAGAAGAGAACATTAATTTTTCTTCACTTTTTTGAGAAAATTTTAAATTGAATTAGAGCTTTTTATCTTCCATGAAAATATTCACAAGTATGGTATTTCTTTTTCTATCTTCCAACTGAAAAATTAGAAATGAACTTTAAATTTCTTTATGTCTTTGTGAAATAAACAACTGAAGTTTTAGATTTTTGTTTTCTCTGGAGAAATTAGAATTGTAGCGTGTTCTTTGGTAAAATTCAGAAGAGAACTTGAATTTTTATTAACTTTGTTGAGAAAATTTTAAAATTAAATAGAAATTTTTATCTTCCATGAAAATAATCACCAGTATGGTATTTCTTTTTCTATACTACAACCGAAAAATTAGAAATGAACTTCAAATTTCTTTATGTCTTTGTGACATAAAGAACTGAAGTGGAAGATGTTTGTTTTCTCTGGAGACATTAGAATTGTAGCGTGTTATTTGTTAAAATTCAGAAGAGAACTTGAAATATACTTCACTTATTTGAGAAAATTTTAAAATGAACTAGAACTTTTTATCTTCCATGAAAATATTCACCAGTATGGTCTTAATTTTTCTATCTTCCAACCGAAAAATTAGAAATGAACTTTAAATTTCTTTATGTCTTTGTGAAATAAAGAACTGAAGTGGAAGATTTTTGTTTTCTCTGGAGAAATTAGAATTGTAGCGTGTTCTTTGGTAAAATTCAGAAGAGAACTTGAACTCTCCTTAACTTCGTTGAGAAAATTTTAAAATGAACTAGAACTTTTTATCTTCCATGAAAATATTCACAAGTATGGTATTGCTTTTTCTATCTTCCAACCGAAAAATTATGTCTTTGTGAAATAAACAACTGAAGTGGAAGATTTTAGCTTTCTCTGGAGAAATTAGAATTGTAGCGTGTTCTTTGGTAAAATTCAGAAGAGAACTTGAACTTTTTCTTCACTACGTTGAGAAAATTTAAAATTGAACTAGTACTTTTTATCTTCCGTGAAAATATTCACAAGTATGGTATTACTTTTTCTATCTTCCATCGAAAAATTAGAATTGAGCTTTAAATTTCTTTATGTGTTTGTGAAATAAAGAACTGAAGTGGAAGATTTTTGTTTTCTCTGGAGAAATGAGAATTGTAGCGTGTTCTTTGGTAAAATTCAGAAGAGAACTTGAACTTTCCTTGACTTCGTTGAGAAAATTTTAAATTGAACTAGAGCTTTTTATCTTCCGTGAAAATATTTCATAAGTACGGTATTAATTTTCATATCTAACAACGAAAAATATAGAATTGAACTTTAAATTTCTTTATGTCTTTGTGAAATAAACAACTGAAGCGGAAGATTTTTGTTTTCTCTGGAGAAATTAGAATTAAAGTGTGTTCTTTGGTAAAATTCAGAAGAGAACTTGAACTTTTCTTCACTTCGTTGAGAAAATTTAAAAATGAACTAGAACTTTTTACCTTCATATAAAATAATCAAAATCATAGTATAACTTTTCCTATCTTCTACAGAAAAATTTAGAAGTGAACTTTAAATTTTTATGTCTCGGTGAACTTAAAACTGAAGTGAAATCTTTTTATTTTATCTGGTGAAATTAGAAGTGAAATGTGTTCTTTGGTAAAATTCAGAAGAGATCTTGAACTTTTCTATCTTCTATGAAACATTGAGCCTTCTAGTAGTATCTTTATCTCTAAAAATTCTTTTTCTTTCATCTCTGACATTTTTAATAGATATTTTGAACGTTTGACGTTCTAGCATACCCTAAAATAATGAACACTTAACAAAATAATGCATAAAATATTTTTAATGAAATAATGACATGTAGAATATTAATATAAAAAAACGTTAAATACATTATTACACATTATTAGTACACTTGCGCTTCACTTTCCGTCAATTCATCTTTATATTCATTGATGATATTGTCTGCTAATGTCCTTTTTATTCTGCCTGCGATTTCACTGTCTATTGTCACATTATTTTTACATAGATGACAGTTTTGACACATTGACAAGATATGATTTATGATGTTGGTGCAGGAGTATGCTTGTCTTTTTCTTGTTCTCTTTGAAATGCTAATACCGGAAAGAGGATGATAGGATTTATCAACAGGTAATGTGTTACCAGAAGCCGTAGCATGGAGTTGTCCCCTATCATCGACAATTATTTTTAAGTTGGCATTCTCTTTGAGCACTAATTTCTCTGGTAATGATACTCTTGCATATCCACCGTTTACACGAATGAAATTCTTGGGTACACCAAAGGAATTTAACTCCTCACTGTGATGACAACGTATGCAAACATTGCCAATAAGATCTCCACTTGCACTCGTTTCATAGTTCAGGTATTTCTCCTTGTCAGCGTTCAACACGACAATGATTTTTTCATGTGCACATACTTTCGTCGAATAATTCATCTTCACTTTTTACAGATATGAATTGTGTGTTGATCCTTCCACTGCGTAAAAAATACTGATTTAATGCATGCAATAAACTAGCTAGTGTCGATAATCTACCATAGAGTACCAGTGGAAAAGCCGCGTCATGTCCATGAACAAGCACAGAGTACGATTGGTAGAGCCGTAAGCATATTTCATGTCATTTTAAGATACGTAAAAAGTTAAAAAAATACCATGTTAAAAAATTTAAGAAAGTATTTACGAATTGGGAGGGGACTCTTTGAGGTTGGAAAATGGGTTTAGGAATGACATTATGAATGGAACTTGTTCAGAAAAGATATAATAAAGCCATAAAAAAGTATTAAAAAAAAAATGGAGCGGGGACTCTTTGGGGGGTCCAGGGAGGGTGTTTGGGAGGACCCTTGGGGGGCCGGTTGGCTCTTTGGGAGCTTGGGGGACCTTTGAGGACCAGGGGAGGGCCTTTGGGACCCCGTTGGTCCTTTGGGAGCTCGATGGGCCGTGGGGGGGCCGGGGGCTGGCCTTTGGAGGTCGGGGTGGGCCTTGGGGGGCGCCGGGGGCTCTTGGGGCGCTTGGGGGACCTTGGCGGACCGGGGGGAGGGCCTTTGAGGTCCGGGGTGCCCTTTGGAGATCCGGGTGCCCTTTGAGGACCAGAGGAGGGTCTTTGAGGGTCTGAGGAGGGCGTTTGGGGGGGGGGGGGCTGGGGCTCTGGGAGCTTGGGGGACCTTTGAGGACAGGGGGCTTCCTTCGGGGTTGGGGTAGGAGGATTGGGACCCTTTGGGGTTGGGTTAGAGGACCTCACAACACTGTTCAAATGAAACTTGTGTATTATAACGACCACACTCAAAACCTCCTCAAAAATCTCTTCAAAAATCTTCTTTTAAAATGTCTCTATCTGTTTCGCCGAAATAGTTCCATAACCTGTCTAAAACGGTTTCGCCCAAATAATCCCTAAACGCAAATTCAGCGTGTTCCTGTGTTATTGGCATCTCTGTGCTAATGCATTTCAAATTAATATGAAACCTTCTCGCGCGCTAAAACAATTCATCGCTAAGATGTTTCTTGCCTAATTGTTTCCATGGCCATTGGTTATTAATATCCTTTGGAGTTCGACCAGTAGAACTGTTCCCGAGGCAAAGACATTAATGATTTTGGATCTATTCCTGGAGAAATGTTTCTAGGCGAAAATTTTTAAAGTCTGACAGATGATGTCATTGATTGATTGATCTGTCAAGAAAGGGAAAATTAATTTGTTGTTTCTAAGGGGAATTATTGATTCACGATAGGTGAATTGAGGTCGACAGCACAGGTGTCCTGACGCGTGACAGCACCACGTGGTTTATGGTTTTCTCAGTGAGAAAGTTCCTGTTTTTCAAATTCTCACTGAGAAAACCATAAAACAGACATGAATTGCTGTTGACATCCATAAATGTGACAAAGTTCATGTTTTTCAAATTCTCGCTGACAAAAACCATTAAACATCCATGAAAACAGACATAAATGTGAGAAAATTCATGTTTTTCAAATTCTCACTGACAAAAACCATAAAACAGACATGAATTGCTGTTGACATCCATAAATGTGACAAAGTTCATGTTTTTCAAATTCTCACTGACAAAAACCATTAAACATCCATAATTTGATGTTGACATCCGAGAAAAACATCAAATAAATCGACCAACACACATATCCATCCATGAAAACAACCATAAATGCGACAAAATTCATGTTTTTCCAAGTGAGAAAATTCCTGTTTTTTCATTCTCACTGAGAAAACCATAAACCACGTGGTCCTGTCACGAGCTCATGACCCCATTCTACTTAAGTAAAACGCCCTAGCTGTGAATATTGACTTTTTGGAAATCAAATAACTTTGAATACTTACTGAACTTTATATTATCTTTTCGTTAACTTAAGTAAAATTTCCATAACTCACACAGATTTTTGGGAAATGCCAGAAATAATCATTAGGAAACATAAGTTCTAATTTTAAATTTTTTCATAAATATGTTGATTTTGACGTTTATTAGATTTTAAACATGTAATGCAATGAATGCAAGCGAGAAGACTTGCACTGCAGTTCTATACCCAAAAATGAACTGTACGCTAAGAAATAGAAGTTTACACTATGAATCGTTTTACAAATGGTCATTAACTGTACTAAATAGTACACTGTTTTAAAACAGAGAAAAACAAAAACAATGCGAATGCAAAGTTTTGCTAATACGTTGCGCACACAGAACTCATTTAAGAACTTTTGTAATCCAACGCATTCTTCTGAATGCGTTCCTTGTTTTCTTCTGATTCCAAAAATATTGCTTTTATTGACTACTTTTTATTATTAAGTTCATTTTTTTTGGTCAGACACCGAGAAAAAACTCCAAGACCTGACATATAAAGAACTTCTTGTAAAAAGCCCACTTACCGTAATCACCCAGTATAGTTCCATGCTTTGATATACGATAAGCAATTTGACTAGGGCGGATAACATAAACAGAAAATTTTATGTGCAGGTAAACTCCTGCGATAGTAAAAAAGTTTATCTTCTTGTAAACTGTCTTCCTTAAATGATAATTTGCAGTTTTCTACAATATCTTTGATTTTTTTCCGAGTGGAAAGCGTTATCGAGTTGACCAAGTTAGTTCCGCTTATTTATTTCACGGTTTGGCATCGCAACACTGGTGACAATTCGTGCATTACTTCTAACCTTTAATATTTAGCAGCAACCAAAAGGAAATTCATAGAAAATCCTGGTTTTCAAGTACGAATTTACCTTATATGGGGCCAGGAGGCAAACACATTTTCATTTTGATGTTCTTGGTACTTCAGCGTTACCCACAGTTGTTGCTTTTGGGATTTATTTTTGTTTACATTTTTCTCGAGCAAAAAGTGTTCCGCGAGCATGAAAGTAAAAAAAGTTAATTTCGATGGATTTAATTTCAGAACTTATTCGTCTTGTGGTAACTATGTATTGGACCCTGGTGAAGAATGTGACTGTGGATTGCCAGAATATTGCTTAAACTCGTGTTGCGACCCTCGAACCTGTAAACTTAAAGGAACTGCCAGCTGTTCAAATGGGGAATGCTGCAATCAAAAGGTCAATGTTTTTACCTTGGTTCTCATAGTGTGGATACCTTCTTTAAGAAATTAACTTAAAAACAAAGTTTTTCTGAGGGAAGTAAAGTGCGAAGTTGAGACTTAAAACGAAGGAGCATTACTACTTCACAGCCTATCTAATCAAACAGTTCGTGGTAACGAACTGTAAGTAAGGAGCGACCCGGCTCAATGGTAACCGAAACTCTAAAAAACGAAATTGATACCAATATATACATCAAAAGAATCAGATTTTAATGCTGATTTCAAATATAAAAGTTTCATCAAGTTTAGTCCTACCTATCAAAAATTACCTGAGAAAATTTGGCTGATATTCGAAAAAAGGGGGAAAGACCCCCTAAAAGTCATAGAACCTTAATGAAAATCACATCATCACATTCAGCGTATGAGAGAACCCTACTGCGGAGTTTTCAAGCTCTTATCTATAAAAATGTGGAATTTTGCATTTTTTGCCAGAAAAAAAAAATCGCGGATGTGTGTTTATTTGTTTGTTTTTTTGTTGTTGTTTGTTTGTTTTTTTTCCCAGGGGTGATCGTATCGACCCGGTGGTCCTAGAATATCGTGGGAGGGTTCATTCAAACGGAAATTAAAAGTTCTAGTGCCCTTTCTAAGTGAACAAAAAAATGGAGGGCAGCTAGGCTCCCTCCTACACTCATTTTTTTCCAAAGTCACATGATAAAAATTTTTAGAAAGCCATTTTTTTAAGCATAGTCGAAAATGCGATAACTATGTCTTTCAGGATGATTTAGTCCCACGAAGTCCTCGGGGGGAGGGTTGAAAGTTATGAGGTTTACCCACTCTTAACATCTAGTATTGGTTAGTGGAAAGTATACAGACGTTTTCAGAGGGGATATTTTCTGGTAGTGGGGGGGGGGGTCAGGGGTTATATGGGAGGATCTTACCATGAAAGAAGTTTTCATGGGAGAAGGGACATTGCTCTGAAGGGGGTGCCGGATTTACCAGCATTATTTAAATAAAGATCAGAAATTATATATAAAAAAACAGTTTTTTAACTGAAAGTGGGGAGCAACATCAAAACTTAAAACGACAGAAAACATTACGTATATGATTGGGTTCATCCCCTAGTCAATACCTCGCTCTTTAAGCCAAATATTATTTAGTACTTTCATAAGAGCTATTTATTCTAATTAACGGCATTTGTGATTAAGGGGTCATTTTTAAAGAATTGGAATAAAATTTGAACTTTAGCTTAAAGAGCAAGGTATTGACTAGGGGGCGAACCCTCTAATATACTTATTAAAAATATAAGAATATAGAGGTTCGTTACGTAAGTTAATTCGTAACTTAAGTATATTTATTACTAATAAAAACGTTCGTAAATAAAATTAATCAGGTTTCGAGAAAGCCATTTAACCAAATAAAAGTAAAATTAATATTCAAATTTTTTTTTAATTATTCATGTACGGTGAGCCAAAATCAAAACCTGCATTACTTCAAAAACGTTCAAAAATTAAATTAAAAAAAACAAGTTTTTTTTAGCTGAAAGCAAGGAACGACGTTAAAACTTAAGACGAACAGAAATTATTCCGTATATGAAAGGAAATGTCCCCTCCTCAACGCCTCGCTCTTTACGCTAAAGTTTTTTACTGTTTTAAAAAACAAAGTTTTGAGACAGAGTCAAACTCTAGCGTAAAGAGCGAGGCGTTGAGGAGGGGACAGCCCCTTTCATATACGGAATAATTTCTGTTCGTTTTAAGTTTTAACGTCGTTCCTTACTTTCAGTTAAAATAACTTGTTTTTTTTAAATTTACTATTTACCTATGTTTGTAGGATTATAGAAAACTAGCCCTTTACTGAAAACGCAAAAGCCAAGTATAAAAACAAGAATATTGATTTTGGAGTTAAAACCGAGTACATAGCCTCACAACAACAAATTAATCTGTAACGCTTTGCATAGTCTAAAACGAACTGTAATGTCAGTAATTTTCAGTATATAGTTAAAATTACCTTAAAAACTTAAGCATAAAAATAAATATTACCTTCAGAAGTGCAATGTCAATAAACAGCATACAAAGATAATGGATTGATTTATCAGACAACATCTTGGTCTCAGTTAGTATTACTCGAAATAAAGAACAAATAAGTAGTGTAGCTGTAACAGTTCCGAGCAGGCAGATAGCCAATGCAGCTATAACAGTTCCGAGCAGACAGATAGCCAATGTAGCTGTAACAGTTTCGAGCAGACAGATAGCCAATGGATCTATAACAGTTCCGAGCAGACAGATAGCCAATATAGCTGTAACAGTTTCAGGAGGGCAGGTAGCCAATGTAGGTATAACAGTTACAACGGGGGCAGTCATTAACATGTATCATAAAAAAAAATCACCACGTCTAAAAAGTCATATCTGTAGTTGGTTTTTTATGCTCTAATTAGAATCAGCCTACCATGAAAATTCGTGTGCTGTATTCATGCATCGATGGTTCTTTTCATGTTATGGGTAAACTAACTTGGTTGTTACCAAATTCTATGGCAATGTGTTAGGCATGTTTTTTTTATGTTTGACCTTGAACACGGGTATAAAAACTCTGACGATGAGTTATTCGAACTGTTATGGATGTTTTAATGTTAAACATGATTCTTCATTATGGTATGATTATAGGCGTTGACAGAAACGAAAATGGTAAACCATCTGAGGGAATGCTAACTCCTATTCAGAGATACATATTGTTTTTTATTTGGGCGATTCTCAACTGTGTTCGGTATAATACACAACTACCATTTGAACAGTGTTGTACCCTACCCCAACCCTAAGGAGTCCTCCCCCTAAATTTTTGCCCCTCCCTTCCCCCAAATCCACCCCCCCCCAACTTTTTGCCCCTACACCCCAACTCCTGCCCCTAACCCCCCTTCTCACCAGCCCCCTGCTACCCTCTCCCTCCACCCTCAACCCCCCCCCCCGCCTGGCCCCCATTTTTTTTCTTTTTTTTACATGATGTTTTTTTTTAAACTTTTTTTTACATCTCTTAGAATGACATGTAAAATGAAAAAAATCGTGACTTTTACTATTAGAAAAATACTGTTTGTAGTAGCACTTTTTTTAACTATATTTTTTTGGACTTCAAAATTATTCAACTTTATTTATTATTTATTATTTTTTTTGATCAAGTAGAACATAATATTTTTGTTCGCTAGTTTGCTAGCAGTTTCATGAGGAGAAAAATCAGTTTAAATGTTTCACGAAGAGAAAAAACCAAAATGAACTTTGAAACATCTTCAGAATGTAACAGTGACATGGTAAACCACGACAAAACACTACTGAAATACTCTAACTCTTACTTTTCAACGAACAAAATGCAAAATGAACTTTGAAACATCTTCAGAATGTAACAGTGACAATGTAAACCACGACAAACACTACTGAAATATTCCAAATCTTGCATCTCAACGAAAAAAAATACAAAATGAATTTTGAAACATCTTCAGATTGTAACAGTGATAAGGTAAACCACGACGAAATATTCCAACTCTTACATTTCAACGAGAAAAAAAC